>NC_088415.1:3300196-3405196 GCF_034236695.1 Oncorhynchus nerka | reverse complement strand
ACAATCACGGCCTGTTGTGATACTGCCTGGATTCGAACCATGGTGTCTGTGGTGACACCTCAAGCAATGAGGTGCAGTGGCTTAGACCACTGCGACACTCGCTACTGAAAATTACATTACATTTGGCCACCCTACCTTGAGATATTGGACAAAACCTGTTGAAATATAGACTACATACAGATGGATTTGAGGCCATTATTGATTTGGGATTAACAATGACCAGTCCACAACCTTTTTTCGATCACTTGTAAATGAGATCTCAGCAATTGTAAATCCCTAACCTCATAAAATAGTGTTCCTGAGAAGCATGTCTATAAAATTGAGTACAATACCAAGTATAATACCAAAAGCAGTTTCATTTTGACCCTTAACACCCAAGTTACATGGCTCACCTGAGACAATGACCCTATACTCGGAGCGTCTGGATGGCGGCCCGTATCTGCCTCTAGGAGCGCCACCAAACCCCCCGCCACCACCACCACCACCACCTCCGCCACCACCAAAGCCGCCTCTCCCCCCACCCCTTCCGCTCCGAGGGAATTCAACTCGCAGCCGATAACCGTCGTAGTCATAGCCGTCTCGTCCGTACACTGCATCGTCTGCGTATTTTCACTTTGTTTAGGGTTGTGTTTCAGATTATTTTGTGCCCAATAGAAATGAATCGTAAATAATGTATTGTGTCATTTTGGAGTCACTTTTGTTTGTAAATAAGAATAGAATATGTTTATAAACACTTCTACATTACTGTGGATGATTGTCATGATTACCGATGGAACTGAATGAACCATGAATAATGATGAGTAACAGCCGGGCATTTGTTTCTGTATGTTTCTGGTGATGGACCGGCATCATCCGTAAACTCAATCCCGGTAAAGAGGGACTTTGTTGTTTTTTCTTCAACTTTCACATGTTGAAGAAACGTGGGGGAATAAAAATGTTGAATTATGCAGTGGAGCTGTGAGAGTGAGCCTTTAGCCTGGCACTTGACACGGACGACTAAAATATATGGTTTAATTCGTAGGCTCTGTTTATGCATACTTTGTCGTGCTGAATTCTGTCTTCGTCAGATGAGCTCGCTTCTATTACCATACATGGTTATGGGGCTTTGACTGTCTATTCCTTGACACCAAACAGACCGCAACAGGAAAAAACTACCTCACCAAACAGACCGTAATGGGGAGGAACTACGTAACACCAAACAGACCGTAAAGGGGAGGAACTACGTAGCACCAAACAGACCGCAACGGGGTGGTACTACGTAACACCAAACAGACCGTAACGGGGAGGAACTATGTAACACCAAACAGACCGTAACGGGGAGGAACTACGTAGCACCAAACAGACCGCAACGGGGTGGTACTACGTAACACCAAACAGACCGTAACGGGGAGGAACTACGTAACACCAAACAGACCGTAACGGGGAGGAACTACCTAACACAAAACAGACCGTAACGGGGAGGAACTACGTAACACCAAACAGACTGTAACGGGGAGGAACTATGTAACACCAAACAGACCGTAACGGGGAGGAACTACGTAACACCAAACAGACCGTAAAGGGGAGGAACTACGTAACACCAAACAGACCGTAACGGGGAGGAACTACGTAACACCAAACAGACCGTAACGGGGAGGAACTACGTAACACCAAACAGACCGCAACGGGGAGGAACTACGTAACACCAAACAGACCGTAACGGGGAGGAACTACGTAACACCAAACAGACCGCAACGGGGAGGAACTACGTAACACCAAACAGACCGCAACGGGGAGGAACTACGTAACACCAAACAGACCGTAACGGGGTGGAACTACGTAGCACCAAACAGACCGCAACGGGAAAAAACTACCTCACCAAACAGACCGTAACGGGGTGGAACTACGTATCACCAAACAGACCGCAACGGGGAGGAACTACGTAGCACCAAACAGACCGTATTGGGGAGAAACTACGTAACACCAAACAGACCGTAACGGGGAGGAACTACGTAGCACCAAACAGACCGTATTGGGGAGGAACTACGTAACACCAAACAGACCGCAACGGGGAGGAACTACGTAACACCAAACAGACCGTATTGGGGAGGAACTACGTAACACCAAACAGACCGCAACGGGGAGGAAGTACGTAACACCAAACAGACCGCAACGGGGAGGAACTACGTAACACCAAACAGACCGTATTGGGGAGGAACTACGTAACACCAAACAGACCGCAACGGGGAGGAACTACGTAACACCAAACAGACCGCAACGGGGAGGAACTACGTAACACCAAACAGACCGTAACGGGGTGGAACTACGTAGCACCAAACAGACCGCAACGGGAAAAAACTACCTCACCAAACAGACCGTAACGGGGTGGAACTACGTATCACCAAACAGACCGCAACGGGGAGGAACTACGTAGCACCAAACAGACCGTATTGGGAAGGAACTACGTAACACCAAACAGACCGCAACGGGGAGGAACTACGTAACACCAAACAGACCGTATTGGGGAGGAACTACGTAACACCAAACAGACCGCAACGGGGAGGAACTACGTAGCACAAAACAGACCGTATTGGGGAGGAACTACGTAACACCAAACAGACCGCAACGGGGAGGAACTACGTAACACCAAACAGACCGTATTGGGGAGGAACTACGTAACACCAAACAGACCGCAACGGGGAGGAACTACGTAACACCAAACAGACCGCAACGGGGAGGAACTACGTAACACCAAACAGACCGCAACGGGGAGGAACTACGTAGCACCAAACAGACCGTATTGGGGAGGAACTACGTAACACCAAACAGACCGCAACGGGGAGGAACTACGTAACACCAAACAGACCGTATTGGGGAGGAACTACGTAACACCAAACAGACCGCAACGGGGAGGAACTACGTAGCACCAAACAGACCGTATTGGGGAGGAACTACGTAACACCAAACAGACCGCAACGGGGAGGAACTACGTAACACCAAACAGACCGTATTGGGGAGGAACTACGTAACACCAAACAGACCGCAACGGGGAGGAACTACGTAACACCAAACAGACCGCAACGGGGAGGAACTACGTAGCACCAAACAGACCGTATTGGGGAGGAACTACGTAACACCAAACAGACCGCAACGGGGAGGAACTACGTAACACCAAACAGACCGTATTGGGGAGGAACTACGTAACACCAAATAGACCGCAACGGGGAGGAACTACGTAACACCAAACAGACCGCAACGGGGAGGAACTACGTAACACCAAACAGACCGCAACGGGGAGGAACTACGTAGCACCAAACAGACCGTATTGGGGAGGAACTACGTAGCACCAAACAGACCGTATTGGGGAGGAACTACGTAACACCAAACAGACCGCAACGGGGAGGAACTACGTAACACCAAACAGACCGTATTGGGGAGGAACTACGTAACACCAAACAGACCGCAACGGGGAGGAACTACGTAACACCAAACAGACCGCAACGGGGAGGAACTATCTGAACTTGTCCCTTAATGTCACGTTCTGACCTTCATTTCCTTTGTTTTGTCGTTATTTAGTATGGTCAGGGCGTGAGTTGGGGTGGGCAGTCTATGTTTGATTTTCTATGATTTGGGGATTTCTATGTTTCGGCCTAGTATGGTTCTCAATCAGAGGCAGGTGTCATTAGCTTCACGGTTGTTATTTCGTTTATTGTTTTTGTATAGTGTTTCAGTGTTCAGTGTTTTCTTTATTAAAATTAATGATGAACACCTACCACGCCGCATTTTCGTCCTCCGATCCTTCTCGCCTCTCCTCTTCAGATGAAGAGGAGGATCACCGTGACACTTAAAAGTAACTGTCCTTTTCTTTGCTAAACGTTTTCCGTTTCAAAACGTTTTGCTACGCTGTGCACTAATGAATAGGACCCTGAAGCAGGTGACTTTCTGTTCAGACTCGTACATCATTTGTCTCATCTAAGGGGGTTTTACATTCTCCTCTCCTGGTAAAGTGTTGATGAACTGAAGAAACTGGATACTGACATGAAAGAGAAGGTTTTGGCAGGCGTCGGGGTCTGGATTTGGCAGAGATACAGAGATCTAATTGAACATACATAAAAGGAAAGCCTGGATGGAGACACTAAAACCTGTCTTTTACACACAACCAGACACACACACGCACACACACACACACGCACACGCACACACACACACACGCATACGCACACACACACACACGCATACGCACACACACACACGCGCATACGCACACACGCACACACACACACACACACGCATACACACACACACACACACACACACACACACACACACACACACACACACACACACACACACACACACACACACACACACACACACACACACACACACACACACGCATACACACACACACACACACACACGCACACACACACACACATACACACACACACACACACACACACACACACACATGAATTATTTCTGTTCTCTGCTGGCTCAAAGGACTTGTGATGTCACTAATGTCACCATGGAGACATCATTATTCTCACTACTATGGAAGTCACTTTACAATGGCTCGGTCCCAAATGCTGAAACACTGCAATGGCAACATATCCCCCGGTCAAGTGCACTACGTAGGGAACAGAGTACTATTTGGGACAGATCCACTGACAAGGGGACGGCAATTAAAATGGGCACTTGTCGTCACGACAGCAGAACATTGTGAGGAGATGGGTTCAGAGAAGAATGGGACCCATTTTTACTGTCGTTCCTATCTTATTGTTCAGGTTTTTATTTTATTTTTTAAGTAAACGATAGGATTCAGTGTTTCTATAATAGCCTCTCTGATCTTTCAGACTATTTCATGAGTGTTTTCATGTGTACTGATGTGATATTATACATGTCTTGTCATTTTTTATTTGATTTATCTGAATGACCCCGTCTTCAGTTAGCTGTTCTACAACACAACATGCTAAACCTGAAGCTAGTGTTGTCTGGTCTCTCTTAATGTCGGCTGTTACAACAGAACAGAGCTTAAAGACAACGTGAAGCTAGTGTTGTCTGGTCTCTCTTAATGTCGGCTGTTACAACAGAACAGAGCTTAAAGACAACGTGAAGCTAGTGTTGTCTGGTCTCTCTTAATGTCGGCTGTTACAACAGAACAGAGCTTAAAGACAACGTGAAGCTCAGTGTGTTTAAAAAATATATATATATATGTGTGATTTATGAACGATAAATATAAAGCAAGTTTGATATGTGACCCCGATTCAGGAAACTAGGCGTAAGTCACGACTTGACAGGAGATCGTTTTGAACGTAAATAAATATGTTTTTATCAAAATATCAAACTTGTATGCCATCTGTAAATACAAAAAATAGAATTGTTAAATTATTACGAGCCTAGTTGGTTTAGCCCCGGAAAAAGTCAGGAACCTTCCCGCTAGCCATGATTGGCTGAGATAATGAGTGGGCTGGTCATGCTGAGAGATGAGTTTGGATTGGTCTGTGGTGTTGCATCTTATGTCCATAAAAAATGAGCTGCTCGTAATGGCTAGATAGTCCCTTTCTAGTGCAGTTTTTTTTTCTCTAAAGATATTATGTTATGTTATGTTAAATATGGAACTGCAAACTGCAAATATGTCGCTACTGCTCTCAATAACATTACTGCCCTGAATTTATCAGGCGCAATCGACAAAGGTCCGCAGGTAAAAGTTGCGATGGACTTCTGATTCTGGACGACAATCGTACCATGCAATGCTGAGACTCTGTGAAACGCAACACTGTGCCATGCAATGCTGAGTCTCTGTGAAGAACAACACTGTGCCATGCAATGCTGAGTCTCTGTGAAGGACAACACTGTACCATGCAATGCTGAGTCTCTGTGAAGGACAACACTGTACCATGCAATGCTGAGTCTCTGTGAAGGACAACACTGTACCATGCAATGCTGAGTCTCTGTGAAGGACAACACTGTGACAGGCAATGCTGAGTCTCTGTGAAGGACAACACTGTGCCATGCAATGCTGAGTCTCTATGAAGGACAACACTGTGACAGGGGGTCAGCATCCCACAGCTGGTTGGGACTAGAGGATGGCACGGTGCTGGTGGAAAGCTATGGCTGACAACACCTTCACTTCCTGATCACAGGCCACACCAAGTTTGCCCCTGACTGGTGCTTCGGCCTTATCAAGCAGGTGGGAAGCAACACCTTCACTTCCTGATCACAGGCCACACCAAGTTTGCCCCTGACTGGTGCTTCGGCCTCATCAAGCAGCGCTGGTGGGAAGCAACACCTTCACTTCCTGATCACAGGCCACACCAAGTTTGCCCCTGACTGGTGCTTCGGCCTCATCAAGCAGCACTGGTGGGAAGCAACACCTTCACTTCCTGATCACAGGCCACACCAAGTTTGCCCCTGACTGGTGCTTCGGCCTCATCAAGCAGCGCTGGTGGGAAGCAACACCTTCAGGCTGCTGCTACAGATTCAGCAGTACTTCAGGTATATAAAAAAAAAAATCACATCTTTGCATGAGGTCATTCTTATCTAAACTTGGGAGGTGAATTGATGTTGTGCAGGGTTTTAAAAAGGTTTTAAATGTCTTTAATTGTTTTTGTATTGTTCCTTGTTTTACAGCTTTGATGCTCTCTGGTGTTTTAATCACCAAGGAGATTAAAGACTGTCGGGACCAGGTTTCAGCTGCTGAGCAACGCTTAACATCCTTCCTCCCATAGATGGTCTGCCTGTACAAGCACCACCTGGACTGGACACAGCTAGACACACTATAAGATCAGGGAGTTTTGCGACGAAGAGGCACATGCCTTGCACCGAAGGACAGGACAGAAACAGGCTCTCCGAATATCGCGATTCCCTTGTTCATGCGTAGTTCGGACGGACCAGTCATCAGCACTATCTGCAGTGCCTCTATTCACATGACTCTCTCTTAACACACACGCCATACGTTGCCTCTACTATCTATTTCAGTATCCTGCTGCTCAGCCACTTTACCCCTGATTATTATTATATAACCACCTCATCTGTTACTGTTATCTTTATTGATATTGTTCTTGTACATACTGTATATGTTATTTATATTGACACAATCTATTTCTGATATTGCTACTATGCAAGTAACCATCTGGCTTCTGTAGAGACCCATCCACTTAGCAAAGACTTGATATATATAAAAAGGGGTATTGATATGTGTGGTCGTAACATGATTTTGTGACATACCACAACAATATCATGTGACCGTATCAAGTGTCCACCACTTAAATATATGGCGCATCCACTTAAATATATGGCGCATCCACATAAATATATGGCGCATCCACTTAAATATATGGCGCATCCACATAAATATATGGCGCATCCACTTAAATATATGGCGCATCCACTTAAATATATGGCGCATCCACATAAATATATGGCTCATCCACATAAATATATGGCGCATCCACTTAAATATATGGCGCATCCACATAAATATATGGCGCATCCACTTAAATATATGGCGCATCCACTTAAATATATGGCGCATCCACATAAATATATGGCGCATCCACTTAAATATATGGCGCATCCACATAAATATATGGCGCATCCACTTAAATATATGGCGCATCCACATAAATATATGGCGCATCCACTTAAATATATGGCGCATCCACTTAAATATATGGCGCATCCACTTAAATATATGGCGCATCCACATAAATACATGGCGCATCCACATAAATATATGGCGCATCCACTTAAATATATGGCGCATCCACATAAATATATGGCGCATCCACATAAATATATGGCGCATCCACTTAAATATATGGCGCATCCACTTAAATATATGGCGCATCCACTTAAATATATGGCACATCCACATAAATACATGGCGCATCCACATAAATACATGGCGCATCCACTTAAATATATGGCGCATCCACATAAATATATGGCGCATCCACTTAAATATATGGCGCATCCACATAAATACATGGCGCATCCACTTAAATATATGGCGCATCCACATAAATACATGGCGCATCCACTTAAATATATGGCGCATCCACATAAATATATGGCGCATCCACTTAAATACATGGCGCATCCACATAAATACATGGCGCATCCACTTAAATATATGGCGCTTCCACATAAATATATGGCGCATCCACTTAAATATATGGCGCATCCACATAAATATATGGCGCATCCACTTAAATATATGGCGCATCCACATAAATATATGGCGCATCCACTTAAATATATGGCGCATCCACATAAATATATGGCGCATCCACATAAATATATGGCGCATCCACTTAAATACATGGCGCATCCACTTAAATACATGGCGCATCCACATAAATATATGGCGCATCCACATAAATATATGGCGCATCCACATAAATATATGGTGCATCCACTTAAATATATGGCGCATCCACATAAATATATGGCGCATCCACTTAAATACATGGCGCATCCACATAAATATATGGCGCATCCACATAAATACATGGCGCATCCACATAAATACATGGCGCACGCATCTGTTAATGTACTGTACATGTGCATCTCCCTCAGGTTTCAGCTCAGGTTGCCTTAACTTATGTATGGAATACTATGTGATAGGTGGGTTACAGTATATAAAGTAATATACTGATGTATACTAATACTAATTGTTACGCACGCCTCTACGAAGAGGGAATGCGACACTCTGCTACAACTAAACTCTCTGTGAAGTGAAAAAGGTATGGACTGTAGGTGCGAGTAAGGATGACAACAGACAGAATGTGGTACCGTTTACAAGGACTTTATTCCTTTACACGGTAATATGGGGAAAAGGGGCTGGATGGAACCAAAGCAAAGAAAGTAAATCTCAAAGCCTCCCCCTCTCCTATCTTACCTGCCTACCCACTACTTACCTAATTTAGCACCACCTGGTGCCCTAACCAAAATACAGGGGGTGGTCCGCCCAGGTCTTACCTCGTGTGCCTAGACAGCGAATATGCTACGGGTATATGTATGCCCGCGGGCCTCTTGCCTAAGCACTCCCAAGGTGCCTTCCCCTTCTCCCCCTGGGAACAAATGAAACAGAATATTAAACAATTTTCAAACAAACTAACAAACGACATCAAATAAGCTCTATCTGAGCAACAAACTCACAAAATATACCAACTCTCAGCAAAATCAAACTCTAGCAAAATCTCTAGCAAAATCTCTAGCAAAATCTCTCTACAAAAAGCTCTCTACAAAAAAAGATCTCCCTCCTGAACAGAACACTGGCATTTATATATCTTCAGATGGAATGGGTAATTGGAGACAGCTGTCTTGACGAGGGGGCGGAGTCAGCTCTCCAATTAGCCCTGGAGTCGACCAATCAGCTACTTGAGGGCTTACCGGAAGCCATTTCCTGAAATAAACACATGCACAAACCCAAACTACAACACATAAACTGGGGAACGTAACACTAATATACTAATGTACTGGTGTGAAGGTATTTGGGCAGTAATGTAAAGTACTTAAGTAAAAATACTTTAAAGTACTACTTAAGTTTTTTTTTTTACATTTACATTTACATTTAAGTCATTTAGCAGACGCTCTTATCCAGAGCGACTTACAAATTGGTGCATTCACCTTATGACATCCAGTGGAACAGCCACTTTACAATAGTGCATCTAAATCTTTTAAGGGGGGGGGTGAGAAGGATTACTTTATCCTATCCTAGGTATTCCTTAAAGAGGTGGGGTTTCAGGTGTCTCCGGAAGGTGGTGATTGACTCCGCTGTCCTGGCGTCGTGAGGGAGTTTGTTCCACCATTGGGGGGCCAGAGCAGCGAAGTTTTGACTGGGCTGAGCGGGAACTGTACTTCCTCAGTGGTAGGGAGGCGAGCAGGCCAGAGGTGGATGAACGCAGTGCCCTTGTTTGGGTGTAGGGCCTGATCAGAGCCTGGAGGTACTGAGGTGCCGTTCCCCTCACAGCTCCGTAGGCAAGCACCATGGTCTTGTAGCGGATGCGAGCTTCAACTGGAAGCCAGTGGAGAGAGCGGAGGAGCGGGGTGACGTGAGAGAACTTGGGAAGGTTGAACACCAGACGGGCTGCGGCGTTCTGGATGAGTTGTAGGGGTTTAATGGCACAGGCAGGGAGCCCAGCCAACAGCGAGTTGCAGTAATCCAGACGGGAGATGACAAGTGCCTGGATTAGGACCTGCGCCGCTTCCTGTGTGAGGCAGGGTCGTACTCTGCGGATGTTGTAGAGCATGAACCTACAGGAACGGGCCACCGCCTTGATGTTAGTTGAGAACGACAGGGTGTTGTCCAGGATCACGCCAAGGTTCTTAGCGCTCTGGGAGGAGGACACAGTGGAGTTGTCAACCGTGATGGCGAGATCATGGAACGGGCAGTCCTTCCCGGGAGGAAGAGCAGCTCTGTCTTGCCGAGGTTCAGCTTGAGGTGGTGATCCGTCATCCACACTGATATGTCTGCCAGACATGCAGAGATGCGATTCGCCACCTGGTCATCAGAAGGGGGAAAGGAGAAGATTAATTGTGTGTCGTCTGCATAGCAATGATAGGAGAGACCATGTGAGGTTATGACAGAGCCAAGTGACTTGGTGTATAGCGAGAATAGGAGAGGGCCTAGAACAGAGCCCTGGGGGACACCAGTGGTGAGAGCACGTGGCGAGGAGACGGATTCTCGCCACGCCACCTGGTAGGAGCGACCTGTCAGGTAGGATGCAATCCAAGCGTGGGCCGCGCCGGAGATGCCCAACTCGGAGAGGGTGGAGAGGAGGATCTGATGGTTCACAGTATCGAAGGCAGCCGATAGGTCTAGAAGGATGAGAGCAGAGGAGAGAGAGTTAGCTTTAGCAGTGCGGAGCGCCTCCGTGATACAGAGAAGAGCAGTCTCAGTTGAATGACTAGTCTTGAAACCTGACTGATTTGGATCAAGAAGGTCATTCTGAGAGAGATAGCGGGAGAGCTTGCCAAGGACGGCACGTTCAAGAGTTTTGGAGAGAAAAGAAAGAAGGGATACTGGTCTGTAGTTGTTGACATCGGAGGGATCGAGTGTAGGTTTTTTCAGAAGGGGTGCAACTCTCGCTCTCTTGAAGACGGAAGGGACGTAGCCAGCGGTCAGGGATGAGTTGATGAGCGAGGTGAGGTAAGGGAGAAGGTCTCCGGAAATGGTCTGGAGAAGAGAGGAGGGGATAGGGTCAAGCGGGCAGGTTGTTGGGCGGCCGGCCGTCACAAGACGCGAGATTTCATCTGGAGAGAGAGGGGAGAAAGAGGTCAGAGCACAGGGTAGGGCAGTGTGAGCAGAACCAGCGGTGTCGTTTGACTTAGCAAACGAGGATCGGATGTCGTCGACCTTCTTTTCAAAATGGTTGACGAAGTCATCTGCAGAGAGGAGGAGGGGGAGGGGAGGAGGATTCAGGAGGGAGGAGAAGGTGGCAAAGAGCTTCCTAGGGTTAGAGGCAGATGCTTGGAATTTAGAGTGGTAGAAAGTGGCTTTAGCAGCAGAGACAGAAGAGGAAAATGTAGAGAGGAGGGAGTGAAAGGATGCCAGGTCCGCAGGGAGGCGAGTTTTCCTCCATTTCCGCTCGGCTGCCCGGGGCCCTGTTCTGTGAGCTCGCAATGAGTCGTCGAGCCACGGAGCGGGAGGGAGGACCGAGCCGGCCTGGAGGATAGGGGACATAGAGAGTCAAAGGATGCAGAAAGGGAGGAGAGGAGGGTTGAGGAGGCAGAATCAGGAGATAGGTTGGAGAAGGTTTGAGCAGAGGGAAGAGATGATAGGATGGAAGAGGAGAGAGTAGCGGGGGAGAGAGAGCGAAGGGTGGGACGGCGCGATACCATCCGAGTAGGGGCAGTGTGGGAAGTGTTGGATGAGAGCGAGAGGGAAAAGGATACAAGGTAGTGGTCGGTGACTTGGAGGGGAGTTGCAGTGAGGTTAGTGGAAGAACAGCATCTAGTAAAGATGAGGTCGAGCGTATTGCCTGCCTTGTGAGTAGGGGGAAGGTGAGAGGGAGAGGTCAAAGAGGAGAGAGTGGAAAGAAGAAGGCAGAGAGGAATGAGTCAAAGGTAGACGTGGGGAGGTTAAAGTCGCCCAGAACTGTGAGAGGTGAGCCGTCCTCAGGAAAGGAGCTTATCAAGGCATCAAGCTCATTGATGAACTCTCCGAGGGAACCTGGAGGGCGATAAATGATAAGGATGTTAAGCTTGAAAGGGCTGGTAACTGTGACAGCATGGAATTCAAAGGAGGCGATAGACAGATGGGTAAGGGGAGAAAGAGAGAATGACCACTTGGGAGAGATGAGGATCCCGGTGCCACCACCCCGCTGACCAGAAGCTCTCGGGGTGTGCGAGAACACGTGGTCGGACGAAGAGAGAGCAGTAGGAGTAGCAGTGTTATCTGTGGTGATCCATGTTTCCGTCAGTGCCAAGAAGTCGAGGGACTGGAGGGAGGCATAGGCTGAGATGAACTCTGCCTTGTTGGCCGCAGATCGGCAGTTCCAGAGGCTACCGGAGACCTGGAACTCCACGTGGTATCTGTACATTACTATTTATATATTTGGCAACTTTGACTTCACTACATTTCTAAAGAAAATAATGTACTTTTTACTCCATTTATTTTCCTTGACACCCAAAAGTACTCACCTTGACACCCAAAAGTTACATTTTGACAGGAAAATCAAGAGAACATCCCTGGTCGTCTCTACTGCCTCTGATCTGGCAGACTCACTAAACAGAGAACATCCCTGGTCGTCTCGACTGCCTCTGATCTGGCAGACTCACTAAACAGAGAACATCCCTGGTCGTCTCGACTGCCTCTGATCTGGCAGACTCACTAAACAGAGAACATCCCTGGTCGTCTCTACTGCCTCTGATCTGGCAGACTCACTAAACAGAGAACATCCCTGGTTGTCTCTACTGCCTCTGATCTGGCAGACTCACTAAACAGAGAACATCCCTGGTCGTCTCTACTGCCTCTGATCTGGAGGACTCATTAAACAGAGAACATCCCTGGCCATCCCTACTGCCTCTGATCTGGAGGACTCACTAAACAGAGAACATCCCTGGTCGTCCCTACTGCCTCTGATCTGGCAGACTCACTAAACAGAGAACATCCCTGGTTGTCTCTACTGTCTCTGATCTGGAGGACTCACTAAACAGAGAACATCCCTGGTCGTCTCTACTGTCTCTGATCTGGAGGACTCACTAAACATATGTGAGTGTTGGCGTGTCTGAGTGTGCCCCTGGATATCTGTAAATGATGTTGGCGTGTCTGAGTTTTGGCGTGTCTGAGTGTTGGCGTGTCTGAGTGTTGGCGTGTCTCAGTGTTGGCGTGTCGGCGTGTTGGCGTGTCTCAGTGTTGGCGTGTCGGCGTGTCTGAGTGTTGGCGTGTTGGCGTGTCTGAGTGTTGGCGTGTCTGAGTGTTGGCGTGTCTGAGTTGTTGGCGTGTCTGAGTGTTGGCGTGTCTGAGTTTTGGCGTGTCTCAGTGTGCCCCTGGATATCTGTAAATGATGTCTGAGTGTTGGCGTGTCTGAGTGTTGGCGTGGCTGAGTGTTGGCGTGTCTGAGTGTTGGCGTGTCTGAGTGTTGGCGTGTCTGAGTGTTGGCGTGTCTGAGTGTTGGCGTGTCTGAGTGTGCCCCTGGATATCTGTAAATGATGTTGGCGTGTCTGAGTGTTGGCGTGTTGGCGTGGCTGAGTGTTGGCGTGTCTGAGTGTTGGCGTGTCTGAGTGTTGGCGTGTCTGAGTGTTGGCGTGTCTCAGTGTTGGCGTGTCTCAGTGTTGGCGTGTCTGAGTGTTGGCGTGTCTCAGTGTTGGCGTGTCTGAGTGTTGGCGTGTCTCAGTGTTGGCGTGTCTCAGTGTTGGCGTGTCTGAGTGTTGGCGTGTCTGAGTGTGCCTCTGGATATCTGTAAATTATGTCTGAGTGTCGGCGTGTCTGAGTGTTGGCGTGTCTGAGTGTGCCTCTGGATATCTGTAAATTATGTCTGAGTGTCGGCGTGTCTGAGTGTCGGCGTGTCTGAGTGTCGGCGTGTCTGAGTGTCGGCGTGAAATGGTTAATATTTTTTACTTCTGATACTTAAGTACATTGTGCCCATGGTTATCCTCCAATACATATTATACATTTTTTCATATACAATTGTGCCACCTGGTTTACTAGGAATTTGAGATGATTTATACTTTTACTCAGGTATGAGAATGTAGTACTTTTCCATCACTGGTGGTTAAAGCATTTATTTCACATGAATCCTTTTGGATTTGTATCTGGGTCGGCATCATCAAATATAAAATAATTTCACCTTTACCTGGAGTTGTTCCTTGTTGTCGGCTACTACCACCTTTTAGTCTTGATCACATGACCTCATGTGAATCCTTAAAGAGATGGGTGGTTGTTCCTTGTTGTCGGCTACTAACCACCTTTTAGTCTTGATCACATGACCTCATGTGAATCCTTAAAGAGATGGGTGGTTGTTCCTTGTTGTCGGCTACTACCACCTTTTAGTCTTGTTAATATCTCGTAACTCCTAATATGTAGGGCTGGTGTGTGTGTGTGTGTGTGCGTGCGTGCGTGCGTGCGTGCGTGCGTGCGTGCGTGCGTGCGTGCGTGCGTGCGTGCGTTGTGTCAATATAAAGGGAATAATGAGAGTTACTTTGCCATATTGACTCTTGTCTTTCATACTTCAGCAGATGCACTGAAAGTTTCAGGCCTGCAGGGGGAAGACTGAGAGATCAGAAAATTGATACATCTAGAGAGGGAAGAGGGGGAGTAGGAACATGACAGAGGGAGGAGAGGGAACATGAGAGGGAGGAGAGGGAACATGAGATGGAACATGAGAGGGAGGAGAGGGAACATGAGAGGGAACATGAGAGGGAGGAGAGGGAACATGAGAGGGAGGAGAGGGGACATGAGAGGGAGGAGAGGGAACATGAGAGGGAGGAGAGGGAACATGAGATGGAACATGAGAGGGAGGAGAGGGAACATGAGAGGGAACATGAGAGGGAGGAGAGGGAACATGAGAGGGAGGAGAGGGAACATGAGAGGGAGGAGAGGGAACATGAGAGGGAGGAGAGGGAACATGAGAGGGAGGAGAGGGAACATGAGAGGGAACATGAGAGGGAAGAGAGGGGACAGTCTAATGGTTTCTAATGGTTTACTAAACAAATTAAATGTCACCAACTGGGGACATGTTGTTAGTCCCCACACGATCAAATTCTATTTCTAGGGGGTTTAGGGTTAAGATTATAATGAGTTGTATTGATAGGGTTAACGTCAGAATGAGTTGTATTGATAGGGTTAAGGTTAAGTTTCGGGAAATAGGATTTTGAATGGGACTGAATTGTGTTTCCCCAGAAGGTTAGCTATACCAGAATGTGTGTGTGTGTGTGTGCGTGCGTGTGTGAAGGAGATAGAGGGCAGGACATGTCTGAGCACACTCCAGACCGATCTCATTTAGCTTTCACACAGCAAGCTAACCCTCACACCTCAGTCACAGGCCAGTTAAACAGAATATTTGTTTTCCTGTGTGTGTGTGTGAGAGAGAGAGATGGATGGATGAGACGGAGAGACGAGAGGAGAGCTTGACAAAGGGAGAGAGTGAGATGAGGAGAGAGAGGGACAGAAAGAGAGAGTGTTTGGAAATCTGAAGAGGAATTTGAAATCTGAAGAGTTTGGGTATTAATAACTAAAGTTATGAGAAATGCCTTGGCTCCTCTGTCACAGACAGGGTCATTTCCATCCCACTTCCTCCTCCTCCCTCTCCCCTCCACCTGGTCTCCCTTAGCCACTTATCTGCTCTTTAAGTCAACACCATGTCTCAGGGAGCAGACAGCGGCCAGCAGGGATGTGTTGACATTACCTAATGGAACCTAGTCTGCAGAGAGAGAGAGAAACAGATAGAGAAACAGAGAGAGAGAGAGATGGAGAGAGAGACGGAGAGAGGGAGATGGAGAAAGAGAGAGAGAGAGACAGAGAGAGAGGGAGACAGAGAGAGAGAGAGAAACAGATAGAGAAACAGAGAGAGAGAGAGATGGAGAGAGAGAGATGGAGAAAGAGAGAGAGAGAGACAGAGAGAGAGGGAGACAGAGAGAGGGAGACAGAGAGAGCGAGACAGAGAGAGAGAGAGAGAGAGAGAGAGAGACGGAGAGAGGGAGAGGGAGAGATGGAGAGAGGGAGAGACGGAGAGAGGGAGAGACGGAGAGACGGGGAGACGGAGAGACGGGGAGAGGGAGAGACGGATGGAGGGGGAGAGAGAGACGGAGAGAGAGAGACGGAGAGAGAGAGAGAGAGAGACGGAGAGAGAGAGAGGGAGAGACGGAGAGAGGGAGAGAGAGACGGAGAGGGAGAGAGAGAGAGAGAGAGGGGAGAGAGGAGAGAGGGAGAGAGAGAGACGGAGAGAGAGAGAGACGAGAGAGAGAGAAGAGAGAGAGACGGAGAGAGACGGAGAGAGAGAGAGAGACGGTGAGAGAGAGAGAGAGAGAGAGAGAGAGACGGAGAGAGAGACGGAGAGAGAGAGAGACGGAGAGACAGAGAGAGGGAGAGAGAGAGAGAGAGAGAGACGGAGAGAGAGAGAGAGAGGGAGACGGAGAGGGAGAGATGGAGAGGGAGAGATGGAGAGAGAGAGAGACAGAGAGAGACAGAGAGAGAGAGACAGAGAGAGACAGAGAGAGAGAGAGACAGAGAGAGACAGAGAGAGAGGGAGACAGAGAGAGAGAGACGGAGAGAGACAGAGAGGGAGAGACGGGAGAGAGAGAGAGAGAGAGAGAGAGAGAGAGAGAGAGAGAGACGGAGAGAGGGAGAGATGGAGAGAGGGAGAGACGGAGAGAGGGAGAGACGGAGAGAGGGAGAGACGGAGAGACGGGGGAGAGGGAGAGACAGGGAGAGGGAGAGACGGAGAGAGGGAGAGAGGGAGAGAGGGAGAGAGAGAGACGGAGAGAGAGAGACGGAGAGAGAGAGAGAGAGAGACGGAGAGAGAGAGAGGGAGAGACGGAGAGAGGGAGAGAGAGAGATGGAGAGAGGGAGAGAGAGAGACAGAGAGAGGGAGAGAGAGACGGAGAGAGAGAGAGAGAGAGACGGAGAGAGAGAGAGACGGAGAGAGTGAGACGGAGAGAGAGAGACGGAGAGAGAGAGAGAGACGGAGAGAGAGAGAGAGAGAGAGACGGAGAGAGAGAGAGAGAGACGGAGAGAGAGAGACGGAGAGAGAGAGAGAGAGAGAGAGAGAGAGAGAGACGAGAGAGAGACGGAGAGAGAGAGAGACGGAGAGACAGAGAGAGGGAGAGAGAGAGAGAGAGACGGAGAGAGAGAGAGAGGGAGACGGAGAGGGAGAGATGGAGAGGGAGAGATGGAGAGAGAGAGAGACAGAGAGAGACAGAGAGAGAGGGAGACAGAGAGAGAGAGAGACGGAGAGAGACAGAGAGAGGGAGAGACGGGGAGAGAGAGAGAGAGAGAGAGAGAGAGGGAGAGAGAGAGAGAGACAGAGAGAGAGACAGAGAGAGAGAGTGAGATTTATCTACAAAGAGTCCCCTCAGCAGATTTTATTTTATTTGACCTTTATTTAACTAGGCAAGTCAGTTAAAAACAAATTCTAATTCATTATGACGACCTGGAAATGTTCCTTCAGGCATCTCTGCGGTAGGTCTTCTGCCATGATGTTTGTGTTAGCTGAAATGTTTCTGCTTTCAGGCAGAGATAGAGATGCATATTCTGCGGTGTGGCAGCCAGGTCGTTCAGGGATTCATTTCAAAATTGGGTGTCGGGATGGTGCCTTGACAAAACGTCACAAGAGGCAACGGTTAACTGTTAACCTTTGAGTCCTTGCACCTGGGAAACTTGTTGAATGTTCCGAACGCTACTTTTCAACGTATTTCCAGTTGTTTGTGTCAGTCGGAGGCCTGGGTGATGGTGTTCTGATGGATACCGCCTGGAATGTGTCTGAATATGTGATGGATGGCTTGTTTTGATTATAGCTGGTCTGTTTAGACACACTAAGACTCTGTGTGTGTGTGTGTGTGTGTGTGTGTGTGTGTGTGTGTGTGTGTGTGTGTGTGTGTGTGTGTGTGTGTGTGTGTGTGTGTGTGTGTGTGTGTGTGTGTGTGAGGCTCAGAGGCCCCTGCTACTCCTCAGGGCCCAAAATGAGTGTGGTGAAAACTTAATAGACACACACGCACACACACACAGACAGACATGCACACACACACACAGACATGCACACACACACAAACACACACACACTGTGGTATCTTGATAGTGTGTGTGTGTCATGTCTAGTCAGCGGCATGGAGCGGTGGATGCTTCTGTTGTTGTTTTGTCTGTAATTAACGTAATGAAACAAACAGTTGCACCCAAGCAACAGCTTGGCAGCTTCATTATGATGTGCATTGTCAACAAGCATGAGTTTGGCTTTAAAATATATATATATATATATATATATATATACATATTTAACCTGGCAATTTAGTTAAGAACAAATTCTTATTTACACTGACGACGTACTGGGGAACAGTGGGTTAACTGGTCTAGGAACAGTGGGTTAACTGGTCTAGGAACGGTGGGTTAACTGGTCTAGGAACGGTGGGTTAACTGGTCTAGGAACGGTGGGTTAACTGGTCTAGGAACGGTGGGTTAACTGGTCTAGGAACAGTGGGTTAACTGGTCTAGGAACAGTGGGTTAACTGGTCTAGGAACAGTGGGTTAACTGGTCTAGGAACAGTGGGTTAACTGATCTAGGAACAGTGGGTTAACTGGTCTAGGAACAGTGGGTTAACTGGTCTAGGAACAGTGGGTTAACTGGTCTAGGAACAGTGGGTTAACTGGTCTAGGAACAGTGGGTTAACTGGTCTAGGAACAGTGGGTTAACTGTCTTGTTCAGGGGCAGAACAAAATATTTTTACCTTGTCAACTCAGGGATTTGATCCAGTACCCTTTCGGTCACTGGCCCAACACTCTAACCATTAGACTACCTGCCTCTTTAATATATACAGAAAACTGTGATGTGTTGTGGTGGTTATAACTATCTACGCTGAACAAAAAGATAAATGCAACTTGCAACAATTTCAAAGATTAGATGATTGTGTAGGATAGACTACTGTGTAGGGTAGACTACTGTGTATGATAGACTACTGTGTAGGATAGACTACTGTGTAGGGTAGACTACTGTGTAGGGTAGACTACTGTGTATGATAGACTACTGTGTAGGATAGACTACTGTGTAGGGTAGACTACTGTGTAGGGTAGACTACTGTGTATGATAGACTACTGTGTAGGGTAGACTACTGTGTAGGATAGACTACTGTGTATGATAGACTACTGTGTATGATAGACTACTGTGTATGATAGACTACTGTGTATGATAGACTACTGTGTAGGGTAGACTACTGTGTAGGATAGACTACTGTGTAGGGTAGACTACTGTGTAGGGTAGACTACTGTGTAGGATAGACTACTGTGTAGGATAGACTACTGTGTAGGGTAGACTACTGTGTAGGATAGACTACTGTGTATGATAGACTACTGTGTATGATAGACTACTGTGTAGGATAGACTACTGTGTAGGATAGACTACTGTGTAGGATAGACTACTGTGTAGGATAGACTACTGTGTAGGGTAGACTACTGTGTATGATAGACTACTGTGTATGATAGACTACTGTGTAGGATAGACTACTGTGTAGGATAGACTACTGTGTAGGATAGACTACTGTGTAGGATAGACTACTGTGTATGATAGACTACTGTGTAGGATAGACTACTGTGTATGATAGACTACTGTGTATGATAGACTACTGTGTAGGATAGACTACTGTGTAGGATAGACTACTGTGTAGGGTAGACTACTGTGTATGATAGACTACTGTGTATGATAGACTACTGTGTAGGATAGACTACTGTGTAGGGTAGACTACTGTGTATGATAGACTACTGTGTATGATAGACTACTGTGTAGGATAGACTACTGTGTAGGATAGACTACTGTGTAGGATAGACTACTGTGTAGGATAGACTACTGTGTATGATAGACTACTGTGTAGGATAGACTACTGTGTATGATAGACTACTGTGTATGATAGACTACTGTGTAGGATAGACTACTGTGTAGGATAGACTACTGTGTAGGATAGACTACTGTGTAGGATAGACTAGAGGATAGACTACTGTGTAGGATAGACTACTGTGTAGGATAGACTACTGTGTAGGATAGACTACTAGGATAGACTACTGTGTAGGATAGACTACTGTGTAGGATAGACTACTGTGTAGGGTAGACTACTGTGTAGGGTAGACTACTGTGTAGGATAGACTACTGTGTAGGATAGACTACTGTGTAGGGTAGACTACTGTGTAGGGTAGACTACTGTGTAGGGTAGACTACTGTGTAGGGTAGACTACTGTGTAGGGTAGACTACTGTGTAGGATAGACTACTGTGTAGGGTAGACTACTGTGTAGGATAGACTACTGTGTATGATAGACTACTGTGTATGATAGACTACTGTGTAGGATAGACTACTGTGTAGGATAGACTACTGTGTAGGATAGACTACTGTGTAGGGTAGACTACTGTGTATGATAGACTACTGTGTATGATAGACTACTGTGTAGGATAGACTACTGTGTAGGATAGACTACTGTGTAGGATAGACTACTGTGTAGGATAGACTACTGTGTAGGATGACTACTGTGTAGGATAGACTACTGTGTATGATAGACTACTGTGTAGGATAGACTACTGTGTAGGATAGACTACTGTGTAGGATAGACTACTGTGTAGGATAGACTACTGTGTAGGATAGACTGTGTATGATAGACTACTGTGTATGATAGACTACTGTGTATGATAGACTACTGTGTAGGATAGACTACTGTGTAGGATAGACTACTGTGTAGGATAGACTACTGTGTAGGATAGACTACTGTGTAGGATAGACTACTGTGTAGGATAGACTACTGTGTAGGATAGACTACTGTGTAGGGTAGACTACTGTGTAGGATAGACTACTGTGTAGGGTAGACTACTGTGTAGGGTAGACTACTGTGTAGGGTAGACTACTGTGTAGGGTAGACTACTGTGTAGGATAGACTACTGTGTAGGATAGACTACTGTGTAGGATAGACTACTGTGTAGGATAGACTACTGTGTAGGATAGACTACTGTGTAGACTACTGTGTAGGATAGACTACTGTGTAGGATAGACTACTGTGTAGGATAGACTACTGTGTAGGGTAGACTACTGTGTAGGATAGACTACTGTGTAGGGATAGACTACTGTGTAGTAGACTACTGTGTAGGGTAGACTACTGTGTAGGTAGACTACTGTGTAGGATAGACTACTGTGTAGGATAGACTACTGTGTAGGACTACTGTGTAGACTACTGTGTAGGTAGACTACTGTGTAGGGTAGACTACTGTGTAGGATAGACTACTGTGTAGGGTAGACTACTGTGTAGGATAGACTACTGTGTAGGATAGACTATAGGATAGACTACTGTGTAGGATAGACTACTGTGTAGATAGATAGACTACTGTGTATGATAGACTACTGTGTAGGATAGACTACTGTGTAGGACTATAGACTACTGTGTAGGATAGACTACTGTGTAGGATAGACTACTGTGATAGGATAGACTACTGTGTAGGATAGACTACTGTGTAGGATAGACTACTGTGTAGGATAGACTACTGTGTAGGATAGACTACTGATAGACTAGGATAGACTACTGTGTAGGATAGACTACTGTGTAGTAGACTACTGTGTATGATAGACTACTGTGATAGACTACTGTGTAGGATAGACTACTGTGTAGGATAGACTACTGTGTAGGATAGACTACTGTGTAGGATAGACTACTGTGTAGGATAGACTACTGTGTAGGATAGACTACTGTGTAGGATAGACTACTGTGTAGGATAGACTACTGTGTAGGATAGACTACTGTGTAGGGACTGTAGACTACTGTGTAGGATAGACTACTGTGTAGGATAGACTACTGTGCAGGATAGACTAGGAGGATAGACTACTGTGTGCAGGGTAGACTACTGTGTAGGGTAGACTACTGTGAGGTAGACTACTGTGTAGGGTAGACTACTGTGTAGGGACTATGTGTAGGTAGACTACTGTGTAGGGTAGACTACTGTGTAGGGTAGACTACTGTGTAGGGTAGACTACTGTGTAGACTACTGTGTAGGATAGACTACTGTGTAGGATAGACTACTGTGTGTAGACTACTGTGTATGAGACTACTGTGATAGACTACTGTAGGATAGACTACTGTGTAGGATAGACTACTGTGTAGGATAGACTACTGTGTAGGATAGACTACTGTGTAGGATAGACTACTGTGTAGGATAGACTACTGTGTAGGATAGACTACTGTGTAGGATAGACTACTGTGTAGGATAGACTACTGTGTAGGGATAGACTACTGTGGGATAGACTACTGTGTAGGATAGACTACTGTGTAGGGATAGACTACTGTGTAGGATGTACTGTGTAGGATAGACTACTGTGTAGGATAGACTACTGTGTAGGATAGACTACTGTGTAGGATAGACTACTGTGTAGACTACTACTGTGTAGGTAGACTACTGTGTAGGATAGACTACTGTGTAGACTACTGGTAGGATAGACTACTGTGTAGGGTAGACTACTAGACTACTGTGTAGGGTAGACTACTGTGTAGGGGACTGTGTAGGTAGACTACTGTGTAGGGATAGACTACTGTGTAGGGTAGACTACTGTGTAGGATAGACTACTGTGTAGGTAGACTACTGTGTAGGATAGACTACTGTGTAGGATAGACTACTGTGTAGGATAGACTACTGTGTAGGGGATAGGATAGACTACTGTGTAGGATAGACTACTGTGTAGGATAGACTACTGTGTAGGATAGACTACTAGACTACTGTAGGATAGACTACTGTGTAGGATAGACTACTGTGTAGGATAGACTACTGTGTAGGGTAGACTACTGTGTAGGATAGACTACTGTGTAGGGTAGACTACTGATAGACTACTGTGTAGGGTAGACTACTGTGTAGGATAGACTACTGTGTAGGATAGACTACTGTGTAGGACAGACTACTGTGTAGGGTAGACTACTGTGTAGGGTAGACTACTGTGTAGGATAGACTACTGTGTAGGATAGACTACTGTGTAGGATAGACTACTGTGTAGGATAGACTACTGTAGGATAGACTACTGTGTAGGATAGACTACTGTGTAGGATAGACTACTGTGTAGGATAGACTACTGTGTAGGATAGACTACTGTAGGGTAGACTGTGTAGGGTAGACTACTGTGTAGGATAGACTACTGTGTAGGGTAGACTACTGTGTAGGGTAGACTACTGTGTGTAGACTACTGTGTAGGATAGACTACTGTGTAGGACAGACTACTGTGTATGATAGACTACTGTGTAGGATAGACTACTGTGTAGGATAGACTACTGTGTAGGATAGACTACTGTGTAGACTACTGTGTAGGATAGACTACTGTGTAGGATAGACTACTAGACTACTGTGTAGGACAGACTACTGTGTAGGATAGACTACTGTGTAGGGTAGACTACTGTGTAGGGTGTAGGACTACTGTGTAGGATAGACTACTGTGTAGGGTAGACTACTGTGTAGGACAGACTACTGTGTAGGGTAGACTACTGTGTAGGATAGACTACTGTGTAGGATAGACTACTGTGTAGGATAGACTACTGTGTAGGATAGACTACTGTGTAGGATAGACTACTGTGTAGGATAGACTACTGTGTAGGATAGACTACTGTGTAGGATAGACTACTGTGTAGGATAGACTACTGTGTAGGATAGACTACTGTGTAGGATAGACTACTGTGTAGACTACAGATACTACTGTGTAGGGACTGTGTAGACTACTGTGTAGGATAGACTAGACTACTGTGTGATAGACTACTGTGTAGGATAGACTACTGTGTAGGATAGACTACTGTGTAGGATAGACTACTGTGTAGGATAGACTACTGTGTAGGATAGACTACTGTGTAGGATAGACTACTGTGTAGGGTAGACTACTGTGTAGGGTAGACTACTGTGTAGGGTAGACTACTGTGTAGGATAGACTACTGTGTAGGATAGACTACTGTGTAGGATAGACTACTGTGTAGGATAGACTACTGTAGACTAGGATAGACTACTGTGTAGGATAGACTACTGTGTAGGATAGACTACTGTGTAGGGTAGACTACTGTGTAGGATAGACTACTGTGTAGGTAGACTACTGTGTAGGACAGACTACTGTGTAGGGTAGACTACTGTGTAGGACAGACTACTGTGTAGGACAGACTACTGTGTAGGATAGACTACTGTGTAGGATAGACTACTGTGTAGGGATGTAGGGCAGACTACTGTGTAGGATAGACTACTGTGTAGGATAGACTACTAGACTACTGTGTAGGGTAGACTACTGTGTAGGACAGACTACTGTGTAGGATAGACTACTGTGTAGACTACTGTGTAGGACAGACTACTGTGTAGGACAGACTACTGTGTAGGATAGACTACTGTGTAGGATAGACTACTATGTAGGGCAGACTACTGTGTAGGATAGACTACTGTGTAGGATAGACTACTGTGTAGGATAGACTACTGTGTAGGGTAGACTACTGTGTAGGACAGACTACTGTGTAGGGTAGACTACTGTGTAGGATAGACTACTGTGTAGGATAGACTACTGTGTAGGATAGACTACTGTGTAGGACAGACTACTGTGTAGGGTAGACTACTGTGTAGGACAGACTACTGTGTAGGGTAGACTACTGTGTAGGACAGACTACTGTGTAGGATAGACTACTGTGTAGGATAGACTACTATGTAGGGCAGACTACTGTGTAGGATAGACTACTGTGTAGGATAGACTACAGGATAGACTACTGTGTGTAGACTACTGTGTAGGACAGACTACTGTGTAGGACAGACTACTGTGTAGGACAGACTACTGTGTAGGACAGACTACTGTGTAGGATAGACTACTGTGTAGGACAGACTACTGTGTAGGATAGACTACTGTGTAGGACAGACTACTGTGTAGGATAGACTACTGTGTAGGACAGACTACTGTGTAGGATAGACTACTGTGTAGGACAGACTACTGTGTAGATAGACTACTGTGTAGGACAGACTACTGTGTAGGACAGACTACTGTGTAGGACAGACTACTGTGTAGGATAGACTACTGTGTAGGACAGACTACTGTGTAGGATAGACTACTAGGACAGACTACTGTGTAGGATAGACTACTGTGTAGGACAGACTACTGTGTAGGATAGACTACTGTGTAGGACATACTACTGTGTAGGACAGACTACTGTGTAGGACAGACTACTGTGTAGGATAGACTACTGTGTAGGATAGACTACTGTGTAGTACAGACTACTGTGTAGGATAGACTGTGTAGGATAGACTACTGTGTAGGACAGACTACTGTGTAGGATAGACTACTGTGTAGGACAGACTACTGTGTAGGATAGACTACTGTGTAGGACAGACTACTGTGTAGGATAGACTACTGTGTAGGACATACTACTGTGTAGGACAGACTACTGTGTAGGACAGACTACTGTGTAGGATAGACTACTGTGTAGGATAGACTACTGTGTAGTACAGACTACTGTGTAGGATAGACTGTGTAGGATAGACTACCGTGTAGGATAGACTACTGTGTAGGACAGACTACTGTGTAGGATAGACTACTGTGTAGGATAGACTACTGTGTAGGACAGACTACTGTGTAGGACAGACTACTGTGTAGGATAGACTACTGTGTAGGATAGACTACTGTGTAGGACAGACTACTGTGTAGGATAGACTACTGTGTAGGACAGACTACTGTGTAGGATAGACTACTGTGTAGGACAGACTACTGTGTAGGACAGACTACTGTGTAGGATAGAATACTGTGTAGGATAGACTACTGTGTAGGATAGACTACTGTGTAGGATAGACTACCGTGTAGGATAGACTACTGTGTCGGATAGACTACCGTGTAGGATAGACTACTGTGTAGGATAGACTACAGGACAGACAACGGATGAACATCTGGGCTGAGGGTATGTTGACCGTCTTGCTCTGGGAGCAGGGAAGGCTGATAGCCCATTGAGCATTCAAAGGGGGAGAGTCCAGTAGCCGAGCAGGGAAGAGTGTTCCTAGCATATTTCACCCAGACCAGTTGCTGTCTCCAGGTGGTGGGGTTACCGGCAACGAAACACCGAAGTGTCGTCTTCATGTCTTGATTGGCTGGCTCCGACTGGCCGTTGGATTGGGGATGAAACCCGGAGGACAGACTGGCCGACGACCCAATAAAGATTCAGAACGCCTTCCAGAATCGGGACGAGAACTGAGAACTCCGATCCGAGACCATGTCGACAGGGAGTCCATGGAATCGGAAGACCTGGGCCGTCTCCTTGGTAACTTGAAACTAAACACTGATCCGAGACCATGTCGACAGGGAGTCCATGGAATCGGAAGACCTGGGCCGTCTCCTTGGTAACTTGAAACGAAACACCGAAGTGTTTGATTGGCTGGCTCCGATGAGCTGGGCCGTCTCCTTGGCTGAAGGTAACTTTGAAAGAGGGATGAAATGGACTGCCTTGGAAAACCAATCCACGAACGTCAGAATGCTGGTGTTACCAGGGGCGATGAAGGACTAGGAGCAGGCTGAAGGAGGCCAGATGGCGCTTGCCCGTGGAGTTTGCGAGCACACCATGCATGCCACCAGAAGCATTATCCGACGAAAGCCAGGGCTACGACGAGCCCCAGGATGACAGGTAAGCCTGGAGGAGAGAAATTGAACCTAGTAAATAACACGGCCCAACGCGCTTGCGCTTGGCAGTGCGGAGGTATTCTAAATTGTTATGGTCAGCCCAAACCAGGAATGGATGTTCAGCCTCTTCCTGTCTTCACTCCTCCAGAGCCATCTTAACCGTTGGGAGTTCCCAGTTCCCAACATCATAGTTCCTCTCCGGAAGGGTTGGTTGAGACGATGGGACATAAAGGCACAGGGATGTAGCTTTATGTCCTGGACAGATCGCTGGGAAAGGACGGCCCTTACTCCCACATCGTCAACCTCAACCACAAACTGACGAGTCGAGCCCGGATGGATGAGGATGGGGGCAGAAGTGAATCGCTGTTTTAGATCCCCAAAAGCCTTGTCCGTTGCTGGAGACCATGTAAACGGTACCTTGGGAGAGGTGAGTGCAGAGAAGGTGAGGGCCCTCGGAGAGCCCTCGGAGTGTGGAGGGCCCTCGGAGTGTGGTGTCAGGAAAATAACCTCACACTCAACGTCAACAAAACTAAGGAGATGATTGTGGACTTCAGGAAACAGCAGAGGGAACACCCCCTATCCACATCGATGGAACAGTAGTGGAGAGGGTAGCAAGTTTTAAGTTCCTCGGCATACACATCACAGACAAACTGAATTGGTCCACTCACACTGACAGCGTCGTGAAGAAGGCGCAGCAGCGCCTCTTCAACCTCAGGAGGCTGAAGAAATTCGGCTTGTCACCAAAAGCACTCACAAACTTCTACAGATGCACAATCGAGAGCATCCTGGCGGGCTGTATCACCGCCTGGTACGGCAACTGCTCCGCCCTCAACCGTAAGGCTCTCCAGAGGGTAGTGAGGTCTGCACAACGCATCACCGGGGGCAAACTACCTGCCCTCCAGGACACCTACACCACCCGATGTTACAGGAAGGCCATAAAGATCATCAAGGACATCAACCACCCGAACTACTGCCTGTTCACCCCGCTATCATCCAGAAGGCGAGGTCAGTACAGGTGCATCAAAGCTGGGACTGAGAGACTGAAAAACAGCTTCTATCTCAAGGCTATCAGACTGTTAAACAGCCACCATTGAGTGGCTGCTGCCAACACACTGTCATTGACACTGACCCAACTCCAGCCACTTTAATAATGGGAATTGATGGGAAATGATGTAAATATATCACTAGCCACTTTAAACAATGCTACCTTATATAATGTTACTTATCCTACATTATTCATCTCATATGCATACGTATATACTGTACTCTACATCATCGACTGCATCCTTATGTAATACATGTATCACTAGCCACTTTAACTATGCCACTTTGTTTACTTTGTCTACATACTCATCTCATATGTATATACTGTACTCGATACCATCTACTGTATGCTGCTCTGTACCATCACTCACTCATATATCCTTATGTACATATTCTTTATCCCCTTACACTGTGTATAAGACAGTAGTTTTAGAATTGTTAGTTAGATTACTTGTTGGTTATCACTGCATTGTCGGAACTAGAAGCACAAGCATTTCGCTACACTCGCATTAACATCTGCTAACCATGTGTATGTGACAAATAAAATTTGATTTGATTTGATTTGATTGGATTTGAGAAGGGGACCGCCCGGTTTTTGGAGCAAGAATGAAACGGCGGTAGAAATTAGAAAATCACAGAAACCCTTGCTGCTGCACCCTGGATGTGGGCTGGGGCCAATCCACCACCGCTCCCACCTTTTCCGGATCCACCTGAACATTCCCTTCAGCAATAATGTATCTCAGTAAGGAGATAGTGGAGCGGGGATATCTCGCACTTCTCAGCTTTTACAAATAACAGATTTTCCAGGAGGCGCTGAGGGACCCGCCGAACATGGACAACGTGTTCCTGGGCAGAAAGAGAGAAAGCCAGGATGTCGTCGAGGAAAACAAAAACAAAATGATTTAACATGTCTCAGAGCACATCGCTGACCAGGGTCTGGAAGACAGAGTGCACGTTGGTTCCAAACGGCATGACTAGGTACTCATAGTGTCCACTGGCAGTGTTGAAAGCCGTCTTCCACTCGTTTCCTTCGCGTCTCCGCACAAGGGGAAAGGAATTCCGATGGTCCAGTTTGGAAAGATGGTAGCCCCTTGGAGAAGTTCGAAAGCTGATTAGAGGAGTGGTAGGGGGTACTGATCTTTGATCATAATGTTTTGGTCAGGGAATAGAGCTGGTCTCGAGGTGGTGTGGTGCCCGGGAGGAGGTTAATAGCACAATCGTAAGGTCGATGTGGAGGAAGGGAGTTAGCACGAGCCTTGCTGAAAACCTCCAGGAGGTTCATGATAGAGAGGTCCGAAGCCTTACTCAACCCTGGAGGCAGACGTTCCGGGGACTAACTAAATTGCCAGGTTAAATATGTATATATATATATATATATATTTTAAAGCCAAACTCATGCTTGTTGACAATGCACATCATAATGAAGCTGCCAAGCTGTTGCTTGGGTGCAACTGTTTGTTTCATTACGTTAATTACAGACAAAACAACAACAGAAGCAGCCACCGCTCCATGCCGCTGACTAGACATGACACACACACACTATCAAGATACCACAGTGTGTGTGTGTTTGTGTGTGTGTGCATGTCTGTGTGTGTGTGTGCATGTCTGTCTGTGTGTGTGTGTGTGTGTCTATTAAGTTTCCACCACACTAATTTTGGGCCCTGAGGAGTAGCAGGGGCCTCTGAGCCTCACACACACACACACACACACACACACACACACACACACACACACACACACACACACACACACACACACACACACACACACACACACACACACACAGAGTCTTAGTGTGTCTAAACAGACCAGCTATAATCAAAACAAGCCATCCATCACATATTCAGACACATTCCAGGCGGTATCCATCAGAACACCATCACCCAGGCCTCCGACTGACACAAACAACTGGAAATACGTTGAAAAGTAGCGTTCGGAACATTCAACAAGTTTCCCAGGTGCAAGGACTCAAAGATCGGAGGGTCTGTTTTCCGGGCCTCTGGCAGTCTCTATGGGGGTGCCACAGGGTTCAATTCTTGGACCGACTCTTTTCTCTGTATACATCAATGATGTCGCTCTTGCTGCTGGTGATTCTCTGATCCACCTCTACGCAGACGACACTGTTCTGTATACTTCTGGCCCCTCTTTGTGTTACCTAACCTCCAGATGAGCTTCAATGCCATACAACTCTCCTTCCGTGGACTCCAAATGCTCTTAAACACAAGTAAAACTAAATGCATGCTCTTCAACCGATCGCTGCCTGCACCTGCCCGCCTGTCTAACATCACTACTCTGGACGGCTCTGACTTAGAACATGTGGACAACTACAAATACCTAGGTGTCTGGTTAGACTGTAAACTCTCCTTCCAGACCCACATCAAACATCTCCAATCCAAAGTTAAATCTAGAATTGGCTTCTTATTTCGCAACAAAGCCTCCTTCACTCATGCTGCCAAATATACCCTTGTAAAACTGACCATCCTACCGATCCTCGACTTCGGTGATGTCATTTTCAAAACAGCCTCCAACACTCCACTCAATAAATTGGATGCAGTCTGTCACAGTGCCATCCGTTTTGTCACTAAAGCCCCATATACTACCCACCACTGTGACCTGTACGCTCTTGTTGGCTGGCCCTCGCTTCATACTCGTCGCCAAACCCACTGGCTCCAGGTCATCTACAAGACCCTGCTAGGTAAAGTCCCCCTTGTCTCAGCTCACTGGTCACCATAGCAGCAGCAATCTACCATAGTTTAACTTCTTGATGCATCATTTTCATCAACACCCGCTGAATTGCAGCGCGCCAAATTCAAATGAAATTACTAAACATGTTTTCACTCACGAGACTCCTAGTTACACAATAAATGTTCCTTTTGTTCCATAAAGATTATTTTTATATCCAAAATAACTCCATTTGCTTGGCGCGTTATGTTCAGAAATCCACAGGCTCGAGCGGTCACGACATCGCAGACGAAAATTCCAAATAGTATCCGTAATGTCCACAGAAACATGTCAAATGTTTTTTATAATCAATTCCCAGGTTGTTTTTAAATGTATAATCGATAATATATCAACTGGGACTGTCGCTTTTTCAATAGGAGAGGGAGAGACAATGGCTGCCCCACTCTGTTGCGCAAGCAAAACTCATGCGAACACCCAGCTATCCACTGACGCGATGTTATCTTTCTCGCTCATTTTTCAAAATAAAAGCCTGAAACTATGTCAAAATACTGTTGACACCTTGAGGAAGCGATAGGAAAAGTAATCTGGTTGATATCCCTTTAAATGGAGCGAAGGCAGGCTATGGAACATGGAGCTTTCAAAGTAGAAGCCACTTCCTGGTTTGATTTTCCTCAGGTTTTCGCCTGCAATATCAGTTCTGTTATACTCACAGACAATATTTTGACAGTTCTGGAAACTTTAGTGTTTTCTATCCTAATCTGACAATCATATGCATATTCTAGTTTCTGGGCCTGAGAAATAGGCAGTTTCAAATGGGTATGTTTTTTAGCCAAAAACGAAAATAGTGCCCTCTACACTCAATACGTTTTAAGAAACTTCAGAGTGTTTTCTATCCAAATCTACTATTTATATGCATATTCTAGCTTTTGGGCCTGAGTAGCAGGCAGTTTACTCTGGGCACCTTATTCATCCAAGCTACTCAATACTGCCCCCCAGTCCCAAAGTAGGTAAAAATGAGGGAGCACTGAGAAAGAAAAGCGGGGTTCTCGGGAACCAGGATAGGCTGTACAAACCCACCACTAATAGTAAAACATTTACTGGGTGTGGGTTCTCAAAGGTGACAGGCTGCCTATGAGCTAACTCCCTGATTTGCTCCATAATAGCCTTGAACCCGCGGTGTTCCGTCAGAGAAGGTCCTGTAGTAGCTCCTCATGCCTCCCAATGGCTCCCTGCAGGGTGACAGTGTGGTGGAGCTGGTCCAAGTCTGCTGGGACTGTCATGGCCAGTTCGTACTATAAGGGCGAGACCCAGATGATATTTATTATAATGCAAGGAGCAGGCAAGAGAATGGTTGTGACAGGCAAAACAATCAGAGTCCAGGAGGTAGAGGGTGGCAGGCAGGCTCTATGGTCAGGCAGACAGATTCAGAGTCAAGGAGGTAGAGGGTGGCAGGCAGGCTCTATGGTCAGGCAGACAGGTTCAGAGTCAAGGAGGTAGAGGGTGACAGGCAGGCTCTATGGTCAGGCAGACAGGTTCAGAGTCAAGGAGGTAGAGGGTGGCAGGCAGGCTCTATGGTCAGGCAGACAGGTTCAGAGTCAAGGAGGTAGAGGGTGGCAGGCAGGCTCTATGGTCAGACAGACAGGTTCAGAGTCAAGGAGGTAGAGGGTGGCAGGCAGGCTCTATGGTCAGGCAGACAGGTTCAGAGTCAAGGAAGTAGAGAGTGGCAGGCAGGCTCTATGGTCAGGCAGACAGGTTCAGAGTCAAGGAGGTAGAGGGTGGCAGGCAGGCTCTATGGTCAGGCAGACAGGTTCAGAGTCAAGGCAGGCAAGGGTCAAAACTGGGAGGACTTGCAAAAGAGAGATCAGAAAAAGCAGGAGCACGGAAAAACACGCTGGTTGACTTGACAAGACGAACTGGCAACAGTCAAACAGGGAACACAGGAATAAATACCCAGGGAATGATGGGGAAGACGGGTGATACCTGGAAGTGGGTGGAGACAATCACAAAGACAAATGAAACAGATCAGGGCTTGACAGTAAGGCCATGTGCTAAACAGAGTGAGTATGGCAGAGAAATAAACCACCAAAGATTTCAAGGCTAAAGGTTGGTTTATACTACGTCTATCCACATGTCTGTAGACAGTTGTCGCCGTGACATCATGAACATTCTATTGTCGCCGTGACATCATGAACATTCTATTGTCGCCGTGACATCATGAACATTCTATTGTCGCCGTGACATCATGAACATTCTATTGTCGCCGTGACATCATGAACATTCTATCGTCGTCCGACATCGAACTTGTCGTTGTCGGTATGAAAAAGTATAAATCAAAAGTACGTTAATCTCTAGGAGACAGTAGCAGGACGCCTAGCCCTAAGAAGTTTTAACTTTTTTAAGGCTAGGGGGCAGTATTCGGAAGTTCGGATGACTGAGGTGCCCAAGGTAAACTGCCTGTTACTCAGGTCCAGAAGCTAGGATATGCATATGCATAGTAGTATTGGATAGAAAACACTCTGAAGTTTAGAAAACTGTTAAAATAATGCCTGCGAGTATAACAGAACTGATTTAGCAGGCGTAACCCCGAGGACAATCCATCCTATTTTTATTGAGGTCATTGGACTTTCCAATGCTTTTCTATGGGAAAGCCTAATTATTAGGACCCAGATTGCAGTTCCTAAGGCTTCCACTAGATGTCAACAGTCTTTAGAAATTGTTCAAAGTTAAGCTTTAAATTATGTATGACACTTGTATTTTCATGAATGTTTAATATTACAATTTCTGTAATTTGAATTTGGCACCCTGCAATTTCACCGGATGTTGTAGAGGTGGGTCGCTTAGAGGAGACTGCATGATTCAGGCCTTCATGGTTGAATAGCTGCAAAGAAACCACTACTAAATGACACCAATAAGAAGAAGAGACTTGCTTGGTACAAGAAACATGAGCAATGGACATTAGACCAGTGGAAATCTGTCCTTTGGTCTGATGAGTGCAAATTTGAGATTTTTGGTTCTTACCGCCATGTCTTTGTGAGACGCAGAGTCGGTTAACCTCTTGCTCCTACCTGACACGCAGGCGTCCCATCTAGACATCTGGAAATGCAAATGCGCTACGCTAAATGCTAATAGTACTAGTTAAAACTCAAACGTTCATTAAAATACACATGCAGGGTATTGAATTAAAGCTACACTCGTTGTGAATCCAGGCAACAAGTCAGATTTTTAAAATGCTTTTCGGCGAAAGCATGAGAAGCTATTATCTGATAGCATGTAACACCCCAAAAGATCCGCAGGGGACGTAAACAAAATAATTAGCATAGTCGGCGCTACACTAAACGCACCAATAAAATATAAAACATTCATTACCTTTGACCATCTTCTTTGTTGGCACTCCTAGATGTCCCATAGACATCACTATTGGGTCTTTTTTTCGTTTAAATCGGTCCATATATAGCCTAGATATCAATCTATGAAGACTAATCAAGGAAAAAAACATCGTTTTATAACGCGACGTCATTTTTTTAAATAAAAAAAGTTGACGATAAACTTTCACAAAACACTTCGAAATACTTTTGTAATGCAACTTTAGGTATTAGTAAACGTTAATAAGCGATCAAATTGATCACGAGGCGATGTATATTCTATAGCTGTCCGTCTGGAAATAATGTCCGGGTAAATCTCAACCAAAATATCCGGTCGGAGACCGGAAGAACTGCGCTGCCTTGCGTCTGTTTGACCAAGAAACAAATAGTAGGCAAATGACAAGACTCACCTTTATCAATGGGTTGAAGTGGCGGATGGATATATTTTTCCATTTTCAGTGATCAGATTTTCCTGCACTTTTCGATGAAACGCACGTTCTGTTATAGTCACAGCCGTGATTTAACCAGTTTTATAAACGTCTGAGTGTTTTGTTTTCTATCCACACATACTAATCATATGCATATACTATATTCCTGGCATGAGTAGCAGGGCGATGAAATGTTGCGCGATTTATAACAGAATGTTCGAAAAAGTAGAGGGTCGACTTAAGAGGTTAAAGGATGATCTCTGAATGTGTGGTTCCCACTGTGAAGCATGGAGGAGGAGGTGTGATGTTGTGGGGGTACTTTGCTGGACACTGTCTGTGATTTATTTAGAATTCAAGGCACACTTAACCAGCATGGCTACCACAGCATTCTGCAGCGATACACCATCCCATCTGGTTTGGGCTTAGTGGGACTATCATTTGTTTTTCAACAGCACAATGACCCAAGACACACCTCCAGGCTGTGTAAGGGTTATTTGAACAAGGAGAATAATGGAGTGCTGCATCAGATGACCTGGCAGCCACAATCACTCGACCTCAATCCAATTGAGATTATTTTGGGTTGAGCTGGACCGCAGAGTGAAGTAAAAGCAGCCAACAAGTGCTCAGCATACAGTATGTGGGAACTCCTTCAAGACTGTTGGAAAATAATTCCTCATGAAGCTGGATGAGAGAACGGCAGGAGTGTGCAAATGCTGTCATCAAGACAAAAGGTGGCTACTTTGAATCATCTAAAATCTAAAATATTTAGAACCCCCTTAGTAGAACCCCTTAGCAGAACACCCTTAGTAGAACTCCTTAGTAGAACCCCTTAGAACCCCGTAGTAGAACCCCTTAGTTGAACCCCTTAGTAGAACCCCCTTAGCAGAACCCCCTTAGCAGAACCCCTTAGTAGAACCCCCTTAGTAGAACCCCTTAGTAGAACCACTTACGCTAATAAAACATATGTTTTAATAAGAACAACAACAACACCTGTAAATATTTCTTCACCTCCTCATCAACACCTTCTAATGTCAAATAACAAGCACCCCCTGCAGGGGCATTGGAGTGCTCATAGTAAAGGGAGAGGACTGAGAAGGATACATCATATAATAAGATAGGATAGAATAGAATAGAATAGGATAGAATAGGATAGGATAGAATAGGATAGAATAGGATAGGATAGGATAGAATAGGATAGGATAGGATAGGATAGGATAGAATAGAATAGGATAGAATTGGATAGAATAGGATAGGATAGGATAGAATAGGATAGGATAGGATATGATAGAATAGAATATGATAGAATAGGATAGAATAGAATAGGATAGAATAGGATAGAATAGAATAGGATATGATAGAATAGGATAGGATAGAATAGAATAGGATAGAATAGAATAGGATAGAATAGGATAGGATAGGATAGAATAGGATAGAATAGAATAGAATAGGATAGAATAGCATATAATAGAATAGAGTAGAATAGAATTTGATAGGATATAATAGGATATTGTAGGATAGAATAGAAAATGATATAATGGAATATGGATAGAATATGTCCGTGCTGTAGCCTACAGCGTCACAGAGTAAGACACACAGGACAGATAGGACAGGCTGTCCGTGCCTCAGAGTAAGGCACACAGGACAGATAGGACAGGCTGTCCATGCCTCAGAGTAAGGCACACAGGACAGATAGGACAGGCTGTCCGTGCCTCAGAGTAAGGCACACAGGACAGATAGGACAGGCTGTCAGCATCTCAGAGTAAGGCACACATGCTGTAGCCTACAGCGTCTCAGAGTAAGACACACATGCTGTAGCCTCCAGCGTCTCAGAGTAAGACACACATGCTGTAGCCTACAGCGTCTCAGAGTAAGGCACACATGCTGTAGCCTACAGCGTCTCAGAGTAAGGCACACAGGACAGATAGGACAGGCTGTCAGCATCTCAGAGTAAGGCACACATGCTGTAGCCTACAGCGTCTCAGGATAAGGCACACATGCTGTAGCCTCCAGCGTCTCAGAGTAAGGCACACAGGACAGACAGCCTGCCTATCTTCTGTATCTATCTAGTGGGAATGTCAGCGGATAATTTTTTGTGTACGTGCACGGCACTCACCAACGCACACTATCTTAGACTTTGAGATAAGAGTGCCTGACATCATATACCTAGAATCAACTCCAAGCCTACCTCACACCTATTAGTAAGCGCAATGTATTTAGTGGAGACTACACACGCTGTAGTAGTAGACTAAGAATGTGTAGATCAATCACTTTTGTAGTCTAGCTAATGGAGACATTTAAAAGTGTCCCGTAAGAGACATAGTAGACACATCATTTCGCTACAGCAATACAAACCGCATATCTCCAGACACGCAGGTCTCGCGTACCGTGCGTGATCCGATAGAGAGAGGACGCGCGTAGAGGGATCGAGGGAAGAAGGAGAGAGGACGAGAGGACACCGAGATCTTTCTCCTTGTCTGATGAACGAACCTATTCGAAAAGTATGAGAGGAACCGCCTAGATTTAGACCACTCGTCACTCTACATTTCGTATGTTGTTGAGGGGAGGGTGGGGAAAAAAAGCATGATCCTATCCTAGACCTACACCAACGTAAATCTGTATCGCTGCGCTGGCAACTGTGGAAAACAGGACAGCGAGCAAGAGACTGAGATAAACAACATACAACATAGGAAAGCAGCCAACTGCCTAAAACCAAAATAAAGCAACTTCTGGGAAGGAACCGGAGACCAGCGCGGGAAGGACTCATAACAGATCGTTGGAATAGCATCTCGAATAACGGTATGGCGCTGCTGCTGTTGCTGTCTGATACTGTCCGTGTGTGAGAATGCTGTTTTCTGCATAGAAATGTAGCCTATATTTGGGCACCTTACATTCTCCAGCTCGGCCGGTGTGAACACCTATGTTGCCGTTAAAGTAGCTTGTATGTATCTTCTCCTATGATCATACATATGCATCCCTTGGATATTGGAACTGTTGCGGCTAAACCTAATCGATTTATTATAGGAACTAGGCAGCCCACGTTTGCGCAGCGCCTCCATATGACGCCACACATATTTAGTAGGAGTGTTGGCTTGCAAACCGCGGTCTGTGTCTCCTGGCCTGTCTGTGTGTTACAGACACACAGACCAGACCTGTCTGTACTGAATAAAATAAATACAACTGCACACTTCTGTCTGTGATGTCTCTCCAAGTGATGACGACTTCGGGTAAAAGTCGAAACGTTGTTGATTTTTTTGGGTGCAGAGAAATAGCACTGAGGAGCTGCAATATTCCCGTGCAGGCCTCTCCATCATTTGACACGTCACACACCCGTCTTTCCTCATCTCATGTCTTGTCTGTTATTGTGCTCTCTCTCTCTCATCATCAGGCAGGTATGGAGTTCCTAAACGACTCCTTGGTCGGTGGATCAGACCTGGACCTTTTCCACTTCTACAACGACTCTCTGCTTTTCCAGAACAACTTCAGTATTGGCAACAACGAGACCTACGCCTTCCTCCCCACCGGCATCAAGATCACCATCGTTGTGGTCTACATGATGGTCTGCGTGGTGGGGCTGGTGGGTAACTGTCTGGTCATGTACGTTATCATCAGGTAAGGGCTCGTGGCGACCTCCTCTCTCTACCTGGTCGGATTGAACAGACCTGCACCTTAGAGACGATTTCACCAGAGAGAGTATAGACGCACCTTAGAAATGATTTCACCAGAGAGAGTATAGACGCACCTTAGAAGTGATTTGCACTGACTACCCATTTTCCATTTAGTCATTAAGCAGACACTCTTATTGAGAGCGACTAAAGCGTAGTTACAGCAATTATAGTTACCACCTCAGCATTTCACTGCACCTTGTATACCTGATGTAAACTGTACAGTATTGTTGAGGAAGCTAACACCTCAGCATTTCACTGCACCTTGTATACCTGATGTAAACTGTACAGTATTGTTGAGGAAGCTAACACCTCAGCATTTCACTGCACCTTGTATACCTGATGTAAACTGTACTGTATTGTTGAGGAAGCTAACACCTCAGCATTTCACTGCACCTTGTATACCTGATGTAAACTGGTTATGTGGCTAACACTATTGATTTGAATTTGATTGGAGACCTCACCTGTGTTGATTGGAGACCTCACCTGTGTTGATTGGTGATGATGCAATAATGCAGCAGAATGTCCATATTGATGAAATGAGGGTCTGTCTGTCTGTCTGTCTGTCTGTCTGTCTGTCTGTCTGTCTGTCTGTCTGTCTGTCTGTCTGTCTGTCTGTCTGTCTGTCTGTCTGTCTGTCTGTCTGTCTGTCTGTCTGTCTGTCTGTCTGTCTGTCTGTCTGTCTGTCTGTCTGTCTGTCTGTCTGCATTGTGTATAATGTTAGTCTTTGCTGTTACCGCTTCAGAGTGACTGCTCTGTGGTGATGCTTTCAAACCAACACAAGCTGTTGCCTCCATCCAGCCAATCACCTTCACTCAACATCTATTGTTAGATTAACAGTTGGGTCTCACTCAGACAAACCAAATAACTAAACAAAAATAACTAAAATGGTAAAATGCAACGCTACTTGCTTGTGTATGTGTGTGTGTGTGTGTGTGTGTGTGTGTGTGTGTGTGTGTGTGTGTGTGTGTGTGTGTGTGTGTGTGTGTGTGTGTGTGTGTGTGTGTGTGTGTGTGTGTGTGTGTGTGTGTGTGTGTGTGTGTGCGCGTGCGTGCGTGTGTGTGGTTTGCCAGTCTCTCTATATGAAAAACAAAATACATTTAAACCTGTTGCTATTATTTAAAAGTTCCTTGAATACTGTTTGCAGCTGTAGTTACCTTACCTTGCAAGTTTTCAAACCTTAGTTTCCACAAAAGCACATTTTTATTAATATCCTCTGTAGGCTGGAGTAAGGCTCCAATTTCAGACAGAGCAATATATTTTCCCAACCAAACAACCAACCAAAGCTTGTCATCCTCTCTTCACAATGGTTGATTTCGCCAGTAGAAAATTGAACAACATAGATCGAAAGAGTCTAGAAGACAAGAGCAAAAGATTGGCACATACTTCCCTCAGCCACTTTAATATGTATGTGTTGCAGATCTGTGTATCCAATATCTACAGAAAGAACCAGCTGAGCCCAGAGGACCTGACCTTTAATATTGAATATGTGCGGCAGATCTATACATCCAATATCTACAGAAAGAACCAGCTGAGCCCAGAGGTCCTGGCCTTTAATATTGAATATGTGTTGCAGATCTGTCTATCCAATATCTACAGAAAAAAAAACAGCTGAGCCCAGAGGTCCTGGCCTTCTTTCTCCGCAGTATTACACAACTCAATCAGATTCATTGTGTGTCTCCTAAAATGTCACCCTATTCCTTATGTAAGTCAATAGGGCTCTGGTCAAAGTAGTTTACTATTTAGGGAATGTATGTCTCTATGACACTAAACTTAGGTTCTGTAGTTACATTGTCATGTTCCTTATAAAGATCAGACCAAGGCGCAGCATGGGACGCATACATTCTTTTTTATTAACTGAATGAACAACGAATAAACCAACTAAATAACAAAACTAAACGTGAAGCTACACAAAATAGTGCTGACAGACAACTACACATTGACAAGATCCCACACCAGAAAGTGGGAAACAGGGCTGCCTAAATATGATCCCCAATCAGAGACAACGATAAACAGCTGTCTCTGATTGAGAAACATATCAGGCCAAAATAGAAATACAAAAACCCCTAGACCTACAACAACCCTAGACCTACAACAACCCTAGACATACAACACCCCTAGACATACAACCACTAGAGTACCCACCCTAGTCACATCCTGACCTAACCAAGATATAAAGAAAACAGAGATATCTAAGGTCAGGGCGTGACACACACATGTAACAAGGTGTCGTTTCAACCTCTTAATGTCAAACAACGTTGAATATCATTTGACTTTCTGTCTACAATGTTGAACTGTTACAGACCACTGAGTTCCTCCACGCTCTCAATTCAATTCATGTCAATTCAATGGGCTTTATAGGTACAGGGAAGATATGCTTACATTCCTGAGGCAAGTGAAATAAATAATAAACAAAAAATGAAATAAGCAATAAAATATGAACATGTAAACATTACACAAAGGAATAAAGACATTTCAAATGTCATATTATGGCTATGTACTGGGTTGTAACAAAATGCAAATAGTTGAGGTACAAAAGGGAAAATAAACATAAATATGTTTTTTTTTTTTACAATGGTGTTTGTTCGTCACTGGTTGCCCTTTTCTCGTGGCAACAGGTCACTAATCTTGCTGCTGTGATGGCACACTGTGGTATTTCACCCAGTAGATATGGTAGTTTATCAAAATTGGACTTGTTTTAGAAGTCTTTGTGGGTCTGGGTAATCTGAGGTTAATATGTGTCCTAAATATGGTCATACATTGGGCAGGAGCTTATAATATGTGTCCTAAATATGGTCATACATTGGGCAGGAGCTTATAATATGTGTCCTAAATATGGTCATACATTGGGCAGGAGGTTAGGAAGTGCAGCTCAGTTTCCTGGTTCATGGGCAGAGTGCACATAGCCAGTCTTCTCTTAAAACCTCTACAGGATTGGTGGGTTCCCCTCGGGACTGTTGAGCTAACGTAGGCTAATGTGATTAGCATGAGGTTGTAAGTAACAAGAAAATGTCCCAGCACATAGACGTATCTGATATTGGCAGAAAACTTGTTAAATTCTTGTTAATCTAACTGCACTGTCCAATTTACACTAGCTATTACAGTGAAATAATACCATGCTATTGTTTTGAGGAGAGTGCACAATTATGAACTTGAAAAGTTATTAGTAAACCAATTAGGCACATTTGGGCAGTCTTGATACAACGGTTTGAACAGAAATGCAATGGTTCATTGGATCAGTACAGAAAATGCAAAAATTCACAGAAGTTGGAGACTTATATCTCCCTCACTAACTTCAAGCATCGGCTGTCAGAGCTCTTTTCCATACCGTAAACCTGTCTTACTGCAGACTCAGAGTAAACTCTTTTCCATACCGTAAACCTGTCTTACTGCAGACTCAGAGTAAACTCTTTTCCATACCGTAAACCTGTCTTACTGCAGACTCAGAGTAAACTCTTTTCCATACTGTAAACCTGTTTTACTGTAGACTCAGATTAAACTCTTTTCCATACTGTAAACCTGTCTTACTGCAGACTCAGAGTAAACTCTTTTCCATACTGTAAACCAGTCTTACTGCAGACTCAGAGTAAACTCTTTTCCATACCGTAAACCTGTCTTACTGCAGACTCAGAGTAAACTCTTTTCCATACTGTAAACCTGTCTTACTGCAGACTCAGAGTAAACTCTTTTCCATACCGTAAACCTGTTTTACTGCCATAAGTTCTTATTGTATTTGTGTTTATTGTATACAGTGACTATTACTGTAGCTTTGGATAACAGAATCTGCGTAATCGACTGGTGTCACCAACTGGGAAATGTAGTGGCACCAGGGGGAAATGTAGTGGCACCAGGGGGAAATGTAGTGGCACCAGGGGGAAATGTAGTGGGGAAATGTAGTGGCACCAGGGGGAAATGTAGTGTCACCAGGGGGAAATGTAGTGGCACCAGGGGGAAATGTAGTGGCACCAGGGGGAAATGTAGTGGCACCAGTGGGGAAATGTAGTGGCACCAGGGGGAAATGTAGTGGCACCAGGGGAAATGTAGTGGCACCAGGGGGAAATGTAGTGGCACCAGGGGGAAATGTAGTGGCACCAGGGGGAAATGTAGTGGCACCAGGGGGGAAATGTAGTGGCACCAGGGGGAAATGTAGTGGCAACAGGGGGAAATGTAGTGGCACCAGGGGGAAATGTAGTGGCACCAGGGGGAAATGTAGTGGCACCAGGGGAAATGTAGTGGCACAAGGGGGAAATGTAGTGGCACCAGGGGGAAATGTAGTGGCACCAGGGGGAAATGTAGTGGCACCAGGGGGAAATGTAGTGGCACCAGGGGGAAATGTAGTGGCACCAGTGGGGGAAATGTAGTGGCACCAGGGGGGAAATGTAGTGGCACCAGGGGGAAATGTAGTGGCACCAGGGGGAAATGTAGTGGCACCAGGGGAAATGTAGTGGCACCAGGGGGAAATGTAGTGGCACCAGGGGGAAATGTAGTGGCACCAGGGGGAAATGTAGTGGCACCAGGGGGGAAATGTAGTGGCACCAGGGGGGAAATGTAGTGGCACCAGGGGGGAAATGTAGTGGCACCAGGGGGAAATGTAGTGGCACCAGGGGGAAATGTAGTGGCACCAGGGGAAATGCACCAGGAAATGTACCAGGGGGAAATGTAGTGGCACCAGGGGGAAATGTAGTGGCACCAGGGGGAAATGTAGTGGCACCAGGGGGAAATGTAGTGGCACCAGGGGGAAATGTAGTGGCACCAGGGGAAAATGGGGAAATGTAGTGGCACCAGGGGGAAATGTAGTGGCACCAGGGGGGGAAATGTAGTGGCACCAGGAAATGTAGTGGGAAATGTAGTGGCACCAGGGGAAATGTAGTGGCACCAGGGGGAAATGTAGTGGCACCAGGGGGAAATGTAGTGGCACCAGGGGGAAATGTAGTGGCACCAGGGGGAAATGTAGTGGCACCAGGGGGGAAATGTAGTGGCACCAGGGGGAAATGTAGTGGCACCAGGGGGGAAATGTAGTGGCACCTGGGGGAAATGTAGTGGCACCAGGGGGAAATGTAGTGGCACCAGGGGGAAATGTAGTGGCACCAGGGGGGAAATGTAGTGGCACCAGGGGGGAAATGTAGTGGCACCAGGGGGGAAATGTAGTGGCACCAGGGGGAAATGTAGTGGCACCAGGGGAAATGTAGTGGCACCAGGGGGAAATGTAGTGGCACCAGGGGGAAATGTAGTGGCACCAGGGGGGAAATGTAGTGGCACCAGGGGGGGAAATGTAGTGGCACCAGGGGGAAATGTAGTGGCACCAGGGGGGAAATGTAGTGGCACCAGGGGGAAATGTAGTGGCACCAGGGGAAAATGTAGTGGCACCAGGGGGAAATGTAGTGGCACCAGGGGGAAATGTAGTGGCACCAGGGGGAAATGTAGTGGCACCAGGGGGAAATGTAGTGGCACCAGGGGGAAATGTAGTGGCACCAGGGGGAAATGTAGTGGCACCAGGGGGGGAAATGTAGTGGCACCAGGGGGAAATGTAGTGGCACCAGGGGGAAATGTAGTGGCACCAGGGGGAAATGTAGTGGCACCAGGGGGAAATGTAGTGGCACCAGGGGAAATGTAGTGGCACCAGGGGGAAATGTAGTGGCACCAGGGGGAAATGTAGTGGCACCAGGGGGAAATGTAGTGGCACCAGGGGGAAATGTAGTGGCACCAGGGGGGAAATGTAGTGGCACCAGGGGAAATGTAGTGGCACCAGGGGGAAATGTAGTGGCACCAGGGGGAAATGTAGTGGCACCAGGGGGGGAAATGTAGTGGCACCAGGGGGAAATGTAGTGGCACCAGTGGGGAAATGTAGTGGCACCAGGGGGGAAATGTAGTGGCACCAGGGGGAAATGTAGTGGCACCAGGGGGAAATGTAGTGGCACCAGGGGGAAATGTAGTGGCACCAGGGGGAAATGTAGTGGCACCAGGGGGAAATGTAGTGGCACCAGGGGGAAATGTAGTGGCACCAGTGGGGGAAATGTAGTGGCACCAGGGGGAAATGTAGTGGCACCAGGGGGAAATGTAGTGGCACCAGGGGAAATGTAGTGGCACCAGGGGGGAAATGTAGTGGCACCAGGGGGAAATGTAGTGGCACCAGGGGGGAAATGTAGTGGCACCAGGGGGAAATGTAGTGGCACCAGGGGGGAAATGTAGTGGCACCAGGGGGGAAATGTAGTGGCACCAGGGGGAAATGTAGTGGCACCAGGGGGGAAATGTAGTGGCACCAGGGGGAAATGTAGTGGCACCAGGGGGAAATGGGGAAATGTAGTGGCACCAAATGTAGTGGCACCAGGGGAAAATGTAGTGGCACCAGGGGGAAATGTAGTGGCACCATGTAGGGGAAATGTAGTGGCACCAGGGGGAAATGTAGTGGCACCAGGGGGGAAATGTAGTGGCACCAGGGGGAAATGTAGTGGCACCAGGGGGAAATGTAGTGGCACCAGGGGGGAAATGTAGTGGCACCAGGGGGAAATGTAGTGGCACCAGGGGGAAATGTAGTGGCACCAGGGGGAAATGTAGTGGCACCAGGGGGAAATGTAGTGGCACCAGGGGGAAATGTAGTGGCACCAGGGGGAAATGTAGTGGCACCAGGGGGGGAAATGTAGTGGCACCAGGGGGGAAATGTAGTGGCACCAGGGGGAAATGTAGTGGCACCAGGGGGAAATGTAGTGGCACCAGGGGGGAAATGTAGTGGCACCAGGGGGAAATGTAGTGGCACCAGGGGGAAATGTAGTGGCACCAGGGGGAAATGTAGTGGCACCAGGGGGAAATGTAGTGGCACCAGGGGGAAATGTAGTGGCACCAGGGGGAAATGTAGTGGCACCAGGGGGGAAATGTAGGGGGAAATGTAGTGGCACCAGGGGGGAAATGTAGTGGCACCAGGGGGAAATGTAGTGGCACCAGGGGGGAAATGTAGTGGCAGGGGGAACCTGTGGGAAATGTAGTGGCACCAGGGGGAAATGTAGTGGCACCAGGGGGAAATGTAGTGGCACCAGGGGGGAAATGTAGTGGCACCAGGGGGGAAATGTAGTGGCACCAGGGGGGAAATGTAGTGGCACCAGGGGGAAATGTAGTGGCACCAGGGGAAATGTAGTGGCACCAGGGGGAAATGTAGTGGCACCAGGGGGGAAATGTAGTGGCACCAGGGGGGAAATGTAGTGGCACCAGGGGGAAATGTAGTGGCACCAGGGGGAAATGTAGTGGCACCAGGGGGAAATGTAGTGGCACCAGGGGGAAATGTAGTGGCACCAGGGGGAAATGTAGTGGCACCAGGGGGGGAAATGTAGTGGCACCAGGGGGAAATGTAGTGGCACCAGGGGGGAAATGTAGTGGCACCTGTGGGAAATGTAGTGGCACCAGGGGGAAATGTAGTTGCACCAGGGGGAAATGTAGTGGCACCAGGGGAAATGTAGTTGCACCAGGGGGAAATGTAGTGGCACCAGGGGGGAAATGTAGTGGCACCAGGGGGAAATGTAGTGGCACCAGGGGGAAATGTAGTGGCACCAGGGGGAAATGTAGTGGCACCAGGGGGAAATGTAGTGGCACCAGGGGGGAAATGTAGTGGCACCAGGGGGAAATGTAGTGGCACCAGGGGGAAATGTAGTGGCACCAGGGGGAAATGTAGTGGCACCAGGGGAAATGTAGTGGCACCAGGGGGAAATGTAGTGGCACCAGGGGGAAATGTAGTGGCACCAGGGGGAAATGTAGTGGCACCAGGGGGAAATGTAGTGGCACCAGGGGGAAATGTAGTGGCACCAGGGGGAAATGTAGTTGCACCAGGGGGAAATGTAGTTGGGGAAATGTAGTGGCACCAGGGGGAAATGTAGTGGCACCAGGGGGAATGTAGTGGCACCAGGGGGGTGGCACCAGGGGGGAAATGTAGTGGCACCAGGGGGAAATGTAGTGGCACCAGGGGGAAATGTAGTTGCACCAGGGGGAAATGTAGTGGCACCAGGGGGAAATGTAGTGGCATGTAGTGGGGGAAATGTAGTGGCACCTGTGGGAAATGTAGTGGCACCAGGGGGAAATGTAGTTGCACCAGGGGGAAATGTAGTGGCACCAGGGGGGAAATGTAGTGGCACCAGGGGGAAATGTAGTGGCACCAGGGGGGAAATGTAGTGGCACCAGGGGGAAATGTGGCACCAGGGGGGGAAATGTAGCGGTGGCACCAGGGGAAATGTAGTGGGGAAATGTAGTGGCACCAGGGGGAAATGTAGTGGCACCAGGGGAAATGTAGTGGCACCAGGGGGAAATGTAGTGGCACCAGGGGGAAATGTAGTGGCACCAGGGGGAAATGTAGTGGCACCAGGGGGAAATGTAGTGGCACCAGGGGGAAATGTAGTGGCACCAGGGGGAAATGTAGTGGCACCAGGGGGGAAATGTAGTGGCACCAGGGGGAAATGTAGTGGCACCAGGGGAAATGTAGTGGCACCAGGGGGGAAATGTAGTGGCACCAGGGGGAAATGTAGTGGCACCAGGGGGAAATGTAGTGGCACCAGGGGGAAATGTAGTGGCACCAGGGGGAAATGTAGTGGCACCAGGGGGAAATGTAGTGGCACCAGGGGGAAATGTAGTGGCACCAGGGGGGAAATGTAGTGGCACCAGGGGGAAATGTAGTGGCACCAGGGGGGAAATGTAGTGGCACCAGGGGGAAATGTAGTGGCACCAGGGGGGAAATGTAGTGGCACCAGGGGGAAATGTAGTGGCACCAGGGGGAAATGTAGTGGCACCAGGGGGGAAATGTAGTGGCACCAGGGGGAAATGTAGTGGCACCAGGGGGAAATGTAGTGGCAGGGGGAAACCAGGGGGGAAATGTAGTGGCACCAGGGGGAAATGTAGTGGCACCAGGGGGAAATGTAGTGGCACCCTGGGGAAAATGTAGTGGCACCAGGGGGGAAATGTAGTGGCACCAGGGAAATGTAGGCACCATGTAGGCACCAGGGGAAATGTAGTGGCACCAGGGGGAAATGTAGTGGGGAAATGTAGTGGCACCAGGGGGAAATGTAGTGGCACCAGGGGGGAAATGTAGTGGCACCAGGGGGAAATGTAGTGGCACCAGGGGGAAATGTAGTGGCACCAGGGGGAAATGTAGTTGCACCAGGGGGGGAAATGTAGTGGCACCAGGGGGAAATGTAGTGGCACCAGGGGGAAATGTAGTGGCACCAGGGGGAAATGTAGTGGCACCAGGGGGAAATGTAGTGGCACCAGGGGGGAAATGTAGTGGCACCAGGGGGAAATGTAGTGGCACCAGGGGGAAATGTAGTGGCACCAGGGGGGAAATGTAGTGGCACCAGGGGGGAAATGTAGTGGCACCAGGGGGAAATGTAGTGGCACCAGGGGGAAATGTAGTGGCACCAGGGGGAAATGTAGTGGCACCAGGGGGAAATGTAGTGGCACCAGGGGGAAATGTAGTGGCACCAGGGGGAAATGTAGTGGCACCAGGGGGAAATGTAGTGGCACCAGGGGGAAATGTAGTGGCACCAGGGGGAAATGTAGTGGCACCAGGGGGAAATGTAGTGGCACCAGTGGGGAAATGTAGTGGCACCAGGGGGAAATGTAGTGGCACCAGGGGGGAAATGTAGTGGCACCAGGGGGGAAATGTAGTGGCACCAGGGGGAAATGTAGTGGCACCAGGGGAAATGTAGTGGCACCAGGGGGGAAATGTAGTGGCACCAGGGGGAAATGTAGTGGCACCAGGGGGAAATGTAGTGGCACCAGGGGGGAAATGTAGTGGCACCAGGGGGAAATGTAGTGGCACCAGGGGGAAATGTAGTGGCACCAGGGGAAATGTAGTGGCACCAGGGGGAAATGTAGTGGCACCAGGGGGAAATGTAGTGGCACCAGGGGGAAATGTAGTGGCACCAGGGGGAAATGTAGTGGCACCAGGGGGAAATGTAGTGGCACCAGGGGGAAATGTAGTGGCACCAGGGGGAAATGTAGTGGCACCAGGGGGAAATGTAGTGGCACCAGGGGGAAATGTAGTGGCACCAGGGGGAAATGTAGTGGCACCAGTGGGGAAATGTAGTGGCACCAGGGGGAAATGTAGTGGCACCAGGGGGAAATGTAGTGGCACCAGGGGGAAATGTAGTGGCACCAGGGGGAAATGTAGTGGCACCAGGGGGAAATGTAGTGGCACCAGGGGGAAATGTAGTGGGGAAATGTAGTGGCACCAGGGGGAAATGTAGTGGCACCAGGGGGAAATGTAGTGGCACCAGGGGGAAATGTAGTGGCACCAGGGGGAAATGTAGTGGGGGAAATGTAGTGGCACCAGGGGGAAATGTAGTGGCACCAGTGGGGAAATGTAGTGGCATCAGGGGGAAATGTAGTGGCACCAGGGGGGGAAATGTAGTGGCACCAGGGGGAAATGTAGTGGCACCAGGGGGGGAAATGTTAGTCAGGAAACATGATTTGCTATTGTGTGCAGCTGTGTTTTTGTGTAGTTGTGTTTGTGTGTACAATGGTGTGTAGCTGTGTTTGTGTGTACTATGGTGTGTAGCTGTGTTTGTGTGTACTATGGTGTGTAGTTGTGTTTGTGTGTACTATGGTGTGTAGCTGTGTACTATGGTGTGTAGTTGTGTTAGTGTGTACTATGGTGTGTAGCTGTGTTTGTGTGTACTATGGTGTGTAGCTGTGTACTATGGTGTGTAGTTGTGTTTGTGTGTACTATGGTGTGTAGTTGTGTACTATAGTGTGTAGTTGTGTTTGTGTGTACTATGGTGTGTAGCTGTGTTTGTGTGTACTATGGTGTGTAGCTGTGTTTGTGTGTACTATGGTGTGTAGCTGTGTACTATGGTGTGTAGTTGTGTTTGTGTGTACTATGGTGTGTAGTTGTGTACTATAGTGTGTAGTTGTGTTTGTGTGTACTATGGTGTGTAGCTGTGTTTGTGTGTACTATGGTGTGTAGCTGTGTTTGTGTGTACTATGGTGTGTAGCTGTGTTTGTGTGTATTATGGTGTGTAGTTGTGTTTGTGTGTACTATGGTGTGTAGCTGTGTACTATGGTGTGTAGTTGTGTTTGTGTGTACTATGGTGTGTAGCTGTGTACTATGGTGTGTAGCTGTGTTTGTGTGTATTATGGTGTGTAGTTGTGTTTGTGTGTACTATGGTGTGTAGCTGTGTACTATGGTGTGTAGCTGTGTTTGTGTGTACTATGGTGTGTAGCTGTGTTTGTGTGTACTATGGTATGTAGCTGTGTTTGTGTGTACTATGGTGTGTAGCTGTGTACTATGGTGTGTAGCTGTGTTTGTGTGTACTATGGTGTGTAGCTGTGTACTATGGTGTGTAGCTGTGTTTGTGTGTACTATGGTGTGTAGCTGTGTACTATAGTGTGTAGTTGTGTTTGTGTGTACTATGGTGTGTAGTTGTGTACTATGGTGTGTAGTTGTGTTTGTGTGTACTATGGTGTGTAGTTGTGTACTATGGTGTGTAGTTGTGTTTGTGTGTGCTTAGTGTGTAGTTAAACTGTTTTTGTGTGCTCTGGTATCATAGTGTAGTAGTGTTTGCGTGGTGTGTGTAGTGTAGTAGTGTTTGTGTGGTGTGTGTAGTGTTAGTGTTTGTGTGGTGTGTATAGTGTAGTAGTGTGTACTATGGTGTGTATAGTGTAGTAGTGTTTGTGTGGTGTGTATAGTGTAGTAGTGTTTGTTTGGTGTGTATAGTGTTAGGGTTTGTGTGGTGTGTATAGTGTAGTAGTGTGTACTATGGTGTGTATAGTGTAGTAGTGTTTGTGTGGTGTGTATAGTGTAGTAGTGTTTGTGTGGTGTGTAGTAGTGTGTATAGTGTAGTAGTGTTTGTGTGGTGTGTAGTAGTGTTTGTATAGTGTGTATAGTGTTGTAGTGTAGTAGTGTGTACTATGGTGTGTATAGTGTAGTAGTGTGTACTATGGTGTGTATGGTGTAGTAGTGTGTACTATGGTGTGTATGGTGTAGTAGTGTGTACTATGGTGTGTATTGTGTAGTAGTGTGTACTATGGTGTGTATAGTGTAGTAGTGTGTACTATGGTGTGTATAGTGTAGTAGTGTGTACTATGGTGTGTCTGGTGTAGTAGTGTGTACTATGGTGTGTATAGTGTAGTCGTGTGTACTATGGTGTGAGTATAGTGTAGTAGTGTGTACTATGGTGTGTATAGTGTAGTAGTGTGTACTATGGTGTGTATGGTGTAGTAGTGTGTACTATGGTGTGTATGGTGTAGTAGTGTGTACTATGGTGTATAGTGTAGTAGTGTGTACTATGGTGTGTATGGTGTAGTAGTGTGTACTATGGTGTGTATGGTGTAGTAGTGTGTACTATGGTGTGTATTGTGTAGTAGTGTGTACTATGGTGTGTATAGTGTAGTAGTGTGTACTATGATGTTTCTGGTGTAGTAGTGTGTACTATGGTGTGTATAGTGTAGTAGTGTGTACTATGGTGTGTAGTGTGTACTATGGTGTGTAGTAGTGTGTACTATAGTGTGTATAGTGTAGTAGTGTGTACTATGGTGTGTCTGGTGTAGTCGTGTGTACTATGGTGTGTATAGTGTAGTCGTGTGTACTATGGTGTGAGTATAGTGTAGTAGTGTGTACTATGGTGTGTATAGTGTAGTAGTGTGTACTATGGTGTGTATGGTGTAGTAGTGTGTACTATGGTGTGTATGGTGTAGTAGTGTGTACTATGGTGTGTATAGTGTAGTAGTGTGTACTATGGTGTGTATAGTGTAGTCGTGTGTACTATGGTGTGTATAGTGTAGTAGTGTGTACTATGGTGTGTATGGTGTAGTAGTGTGTACTATGGTGTGTATAGTGTAGTAGCGTGTACTATGGTGTGTATAGTGTAGTGGTGTACTATGGTGTGAGTATAGTGTAGTCATATTTGTGTGGTGTGCAGTAGTGTAGTGGTGTTTGTGTGGTGTGTAGCAGTGTGTGTTTGGTGTGTATAGTGTATATTGTTTGTATGGTGTGTGTAGTGTGGTAGTGTTTGTGTGGTGTGTATAGTGTAGTAGTGTTTGTGTGGTGTGTAGTAGTGTTTGTATAGTGTGTATTGTGTATAGTGTTTGTGTGGTGTGTAGTAGTGTTTGTGTGGTGTGTATAGTGTATAGTGTTTGTGTGGTGTGTATAGTGTTAGTGTTTGTGTGGTGTGTAGCAGTGTGTGTTTGGTGTGTTTGGTGTGTAGTAGTGTTTGTATGCTGTGTAGGAGTGTGGTATTGTTTGTGTGGTGTATAGTAGTGTTTGTGTGGTGTGTATAGTGTTGTAGTGTGTACTTCGGTGTGTATAGTGTAGTAGTGTTTGTGTGGTGTGTATACTGTAGTAGTGTGTACTGTGGTGTGTATAGTGTAGTAGTGTTTGTGTGGTGTGTATACTGTAGTAGTGTGTACTGTGGTGTGTAATAGTGTAGTTTTCTGTGCTATGATGTGAAAAATATGTCTGATATTTAAATTATGTACAACGTTTAAACAAGATTCTGAGAGCTCTGCAGTCGAAGAATCATTCAGGAAGGGGCCGAGGTGTTGGTAGGGAGGTCAGGGCGGCGAGGAGGGAGGGAAGGAGGGAGGGGGAGGTCAGGGCGGCGAGGGGGAGGGAAGGAGGGAGGAGGGAGGGATGGGGAGGGAAGGAGGGAGGAGGGAGAGAGGGAGGGGGGAGGGGGATGGAGCCAATTAACCAAGTTTCTGAGAGCTCTGCCCTGAATGAATGGTTCAGGAGGGATGGTGGTCAGGGTGGTCAGGGAGAGTGGTGGTGGGGGGCCTTGGAAATGTCATTGATTTCTGCTGATAGGTGGTCTCTGTTTGTGGCTGGCATTAATAAACCAGTACCATCGTCAAAACACTTGTTTGCCATTTTGAGCTGTTAAAGACGGCGCTCTTCCATTTTCAAACCCTAGCGTCAGGATTGGTAATTTACCTGTCTATATATGGTCTCTGCAAAGTTTGGTATCATATGAACATCAATTTCTGACTCAAATAAGATTTCCTCAAAGTCCAAAAGATTTGAAATATACATTTCGTGATATGTAACTTTCAGGTTGCATGAATGTGAAACTATGTACATTGGTCAGCTCAAAAGTGCTTTTCAACTCTGGATGTCTTTCTCATTTACAGCCTTTAGTTGTCCATGTTTTATTTGTATTTTTATTTATTTTTTATTTAACCAGGTAGGCCAGTTGAGAACAAGTTCTCGTTTACAACTTCGACCTGGACAAGATAAAGATAAAGCAGTGTGACACAAGCAACAACACAGAGTTACACATAAACAAACGTACAGTCAATAACACAATAGAAAAATCTATGTACAGTGTTTGCAAATGTAGAAGAGTAGGGAGGAAGGCAATAAATTAGCCATAGAGATGAAAATAATTACAATGTAGCATTAACACTAGAGTGATAGATGAGCAGATGATGATGTGCAAGTAGAGATACTGGGGTGCAAAATAGCAAGAGGGTAAGTAACAATATAGGGATGAGGTAGTTGGGTGTGCTATTTATAGATTGGCTGTGTACAGGTACAGTGATCGGTAAGCTGCTCAGACAGCTGATGCTTAAAGTTAGAGAGGGAGATATAAGACTCCAGCTTCAGAGATTTTTGCAATTCGTTCCAGTCATTGGCAGCAGAGAACTGGAAGGAAAGGTGGCCAAAGGAAGTGTTGGCTTTGGGGATGACCAGTGCAATCTACATGCTGGACCGCGTGCTACGGGTGGGTGTTGCTATGGTGACTAGTGAGCTGAGATAAGGCAGGGCTGTACCTAGCAGAGACTTATAGTTGACCTGGAGCCAGTGGGTTTGGCAACGAATATGTAGTGAGGGCCAACCAACGAGATCATACAGGTTGAAGTGGTGGGTAGTATATGGGGCTTTGGTGATTTAAATCAAAATAAACATGTGGATGAATGAGTCTCTTGTGAGATTTCCAATGTAGACTTCATTACCATATTGCACTTACACACTACAGTACCTCTCAAAGTGAAGGACGCTTTGTTGCGAAATAGGTAGCCAATTTTAGATTTCATTTTGGATTGGAGATGCTTAATGTGAGTCTGGAAGGTGTGTTTACAGTGTAACCAGACACCTAGGTATTTGTAATTGTCCACATATTCTAGGTCAGAACCGTCCAGAGTAGTGATGCTAGGCGGGCGGGCGGGCGGGTGTGGGCAGCGATCGGTTGAAGAGCATGCATTTAGTTTTACTAGCATTTAAAAGCAGTTGGAGGCCACGGAAGGAGTGTTGTATGGCATTGAAGCTCTTCTGGAGGTTTGTTAGCACAGTGTCCAAAGAAGGGCCAGAAGTATACAGAATGGTGTCGTCTACGTAGAGGTGGATCAGAGAATCACAAGCAGCAAGAGCAACATCATTGATATATACAGAGAAAAGAGTCGGCCCGAGAATTGAACCATGTGGCACCCCCATAGAGACTGCCAGAGGTCCGGACAACAGGCCCTCCGATTTGACACACTGAACTCTATCAGAGAAGTAGTTGGTAATCCAGGCGAGGCAGTCATTTGAGAAGCCAAGGCTTTTGAGTCTACCGATGAGAATATGGTGATTGACATCGAAAGCCTTGTCCAGGTCAATGAAGACAGCTGCACAGTATTTTATTGATGGCGGTTCTAATATTGTTTAGGACATTGAGCGTGGCTGAGATGCACCCATGAGCAGCTCGGAAACCAGATTGCATAGTGGAGAATGTACGGAGGTATTCAAAATGGTTGGTGATCTGTTTATTAACTTCAAATATCGAAGATTTTAGAAAGACATTGCAGGATGGAGCCTGACTTGTATGTCAACCAATCAGCTGAGCAGCCTGACTTGTATGTCAACCAATCAACTGAGCAGCCTGAAATGTTTGCAACCTTTTTTGGATAATTTCTTTGAATCATAAAAAAAAAAAATAATAATTAATCCATGGGGTGTTAACAGTAGAGGGAGAGATGTGAAAAAGAGAGAAAGAGACATGAGAGCGAGAGAGAGAGAGAGAGAGGGAGGGAGAGAGAGAGGGGGAGGGAAGAAAGGAGAGAGTGAGAGAGAGGGAATATAGGAGAGAGAGACAGACATGAGAGCGAGAGAGAGAGAGAGAGAGGGGGAGAAAGGAGAGAGAGAGAAATGAGAGAAAGAGAGAGCTCTCTCTCTCTCTCTCTCTCTCTCTCTCTCTCTCTCTCTCTCTCTCTCTCTCTCTCTCTCTCTCTAACCTTCAACTGTCACTCTGTATAAGTCTGCATGCTAACTGGATCTGGCACGTTTTGAGCAGAGACAAAAAAATCTCTCCAAACACCTTGGGGATTTCCATTGGCTTGTTATTGACTTACTCTTGTGTTTGAGGCTCTCAAACTTATTCCCACTCAAGACCCAAACGAGAAATTGACCACCCTCCTGTGACCCAATCCATCCTCCAACGACCGAAATTATGAATAAATGGTATGTGATTATAGTTGAATTCTTAGAACTCGAAACCTCTCAGCAGGGCTTTGGATCCCGGCTCCCAACCCATACAGTACAGTTGGATCTGTAACTACTGTACTGTAACTACAGAGCATTCAGAAAGTATCTGTGACCCTTGACCTCTTCCACATGTTGTTGTGTTATAACCTGAATTAAAAATGGATTAATAACTAAGAAAAATCTCTCGTCTCTACCACATGATAACAAAGTGAAAAACATAGAAATGTTTAGCAAAATTTATTGAAAATTAAATACAATTCAATTGGAATGAGTTGTACCACAGAGTGGAAAAAAAGCAGCCAACAAGTGCTCAGAATTCCAAGTGAAGCTGGTTGAGAGAATGCCAAGAGTGTGCAAATCTGTCATAAAGGCAAAGGGTGCCTACTTATATATATATTTGACACTTTTTTGGTTACTACATGATTTCATATGTATTATTTCATCATTCACAGGTTAATTATTATTATTATGAATTAATTAATATATCATTCACAGGTGATAATACATCATTCACAGGTGATAATGTATCATTCACAGGTGATAATACATCATTCACAGGTGATAATACATCATTCACAGGTGATAATGTATCATTCACAGGTGATAATACATCATTCACAGGTGATAATACATCATTCACAGGTGATAATACATCATTCACAGGTGATAATACATCATTCACAGGTGATAATATATCATTCACAGGTGATAATATATCATTCACAGGTGATAATATATCATTCACAGGTGATAATACATCATTCACAGGTGATAATACATCATTCACAGGTGATAATATATCATTCACAGGTGATAATATATCATTCACAGGTGATAATATATCATTCACAGGTGATAATATATCATTCACAGGTGATAATATATAATTCACAGGTGATAATACATCATTCACAGGTGATAATACATCATTCACAGGTGATAATACATCATTCACAGGTGATAATATATAATTCACAGGTGATAATACATCATTCACAGGTGATAATATATCATTCACAGGTGATAATATATCATTCACAGGCGATAATATATAATTCACAGGTGATAATACATCATTCACAGGTGATAATATATCATTCACAAAATGATAAGCTATTATTGTCACCCATCAGACTATTCTTGATTTAATCTTGTCTTTACATATGCTAAATAATATATGCTTGAAATTAGTTTGGATTTAGAATGGACCATTATCATGCACCTGGAATGGACCATTATCATGCACCTGGAATGGACCATTATCATGCACCTGGAATGGACCATTATCATGCACCTGGAATGGACCATTATCATGCACCTGGAATGGACCATTATCATGCACCTGGAATGGACCATTATCATGCACCTGGAATGGACCATTATCATGCACCTGTCTGTCTTAAAAACAGAGGCAGAAGAGAATATACATGTCATCTCTGCACTTAAATAGCGAATCGAGGACACTTTTCCCTGTGGTTCATTTTTCATGTCAGCCAGGTAGGCTATACTCCTGATGTAAATATAAGCAATGTGCTTAATATTAGGAAAGTTGAGAAATAAATATAGTAGCCCTAGCCTATAGAAAGCTGATGGGATCCTCCTCTTTCTAGTAGAGGCCATCACTCTGTTTTATTGCGCAATTTCATAGCCTATAGAGATGCTGTGCAACATGAGCTCATGGGCACTCATGAAGTGTTTGATTAGATTTTCGATTACATTTGCATTGATGTCAGAGTGATTAGAGGGACAATAGAGTGGTGACTACCAGGCAGTTTGGAAGTTTGGTAGGCTACTAATGACCCTCAGCAGCATCAGAACTTGGAGAAGCCTAATTACCGTGATGAAACAGTCACCTGTTTTGACTGCCTTCATGACTGGTGATTGCGGTAATATAGTCAACGCAACAGCCCTAGTCTGAGGAGGTGTGTGTGACAGAATGTCTGTGAACATATGTGTGAGTGTGACAGAACATATGTGTCCCTAATTGTAGCCAATCCTTGAGTAGTGTTGTTCTTTGTGATCCTGCTAGACTCGTTGTGATAACTTTGTTTTCAGTCTGTTCAGTTTTTTCTATTTGCTATTAGTTAACCTTTTTATGAGGAAATAGACTGAAGGATGGTATTATAATGATCTCCTGCTCAGATGCACCACACACACACACACACACACACACACACACACACACACACACACACACAGCGCTACGTGTCAGATGTACTTCACACTTCAGACTTTGTAATCACGCCCTTTTGCTTATCTGTTGTGAGAGAATGTCATCCTTTGTGCCAAATATCATTGGCTCATTCCAGAAGCACTGAAGACAGGAGATTGCTCTCTATTATGTGTTTTCTGAAAAGGGAAGTAGAATCCTAAGTGGATTTCTGACATTCTAAGTCTTGAATGTTTTGACACTTGATGTTATTTTTTTCCTTATTTTTGTTTTATTCCAGCGATTTCTTTTTAAATGTATTTTTTATTTCCCTACGCTACTTTAGTTTTGTAGTTTATGGCGAACAGCTCTTGTTCTTCTGTGTCAATGTCAAAACTATATAATTTTATCTTCAACTCCGACTAAGTCAGAAGTTGATCAAAGAATAAAAAACTTGGTATCTCCAAGAAGTTTGAGGGAAGGAGGGTCCACACTCGAGCTGTACATCTCAACTTAAAGTGTTGCAATACAATGGAAATGACAGAAACGTTGTGGACAAAAATGTTAGCATAAAAAAAAATCTAACCTGGAATCACAAAACAATCGATTGTATCACAATTATTGTGTCAATTGCATTTTACTTCATTTATACAATGAGAAGAATATAAAATATGAAGACGTTTATCCCCTAAAAAACTTCATGCCTAAATATGTTTTACATATGGATGGTCCCGGGAATCGAACACACTATCTTGGCATGGTAAGAGCCATGCTCTAACAATTGTTTTTTAATAACATGCTGCTCTGTGTAGTCCCATTACTCTAAACGTCACATTTAAGGGTTACGTTTAGGCACTCATACTGAATGGTTAGGGTACTGGTTAAGGTTTTGGTTTAGGATAGAGTTCAAACAAAACAATAACACTGCGATTTAAAATATTCTGACACATCCACCAGCCATGTTCACGACACCCTACTGGATGGCAATAGCACTCCCTGTTGCCTCAAGAGACCAGCGTAGAATCCTTTTCCCCTGGACATCAATAGACGTCCAATTTTCACGTCAATAGTAGACAATCTTCCTGAAAAACAGGAAAAATACAAGCACCCCCAATTTGACCTTTGCAGAGCCTGCCCTGTCACGCACGCACACACACACACACACACACACACACACACACACACACACACACACACACACACACACACACACACACACACACACACACACACACACACACACACATATACATACATACATACATACATACATACATACATGCATACATGCATACACACACACATGCACGCACGCACGCACACATACACACACACACACACACACACACACACACACACACACACACACACACACACACACACACACACACACACACACCATCCAACCTGTTTTTGCAGGTAAGGTACAATACATGACCAAAGTATGTGGACACCTGCTCGTTGACCATCGCGTTCAAAATCATGGCCATTAATATGGAGTTGGTCCCCACATTTGCTGCTATAACAGCCTCCACTCTTCTGGGAAGGCTTTCCACTAGATGTTGAAACATTGCTGCTATAACAGCCTCCACTCTTCTAGGAAGACTTTCCAGTAGATGCTGGAACATTGCTGCTATAACAGCCTCCAGTCTTCTGGGAAGGCTTTCCACTAGATGTTGGAACATTGCTGCGGGACTTGCTTCCATTCAGCTACAAGAGCATTAGTGAGGTCGGGCACTGATGTTGGACGATTAGGCCTGGCTCACAGTCGGCGTTCCAATTCATCCTAAAGGTGTTCAATGGGGTTGAGGTCTGGGGTCTGTACAGGCCAGTCAAGTTCTTCCACACCAATCTCAACAAACCATTTCTGTATGGACCTCGCTTTGTGCACGGGGACATTGTCATGCTGAAACAGGAAAGGGCCTTCCCCAAACTGTTGGCACAAAGTTGGAAGCGCAGAGTTGCACAGGTTGTCATTGTATGCTGTAGCGTTAAGATTTCCCTTCACGGTAACTAAGGAGCCCGAACCATGAAAAACAGCCCTAGACCATTATTCCTCCTCCACCAAACTTTACAGTTGGCACTATGCGGCAGTTAGCGTTCTCCCGTCATCCCCCAAACCCAGATTCATCCGTCGGACTGACAGATGGTGAAGTGTGATTCATCATTCCAGAGATGCGGCAGTTAGCGTTCTCCTGTCATCCCCCAAACCCAGATTCATCCGTCGGACTGACAGATGGTGAAGTGTGATTCATCATTCCAGAGATGCGGCAGTTAGCGTTCTCCCGTCATCCCCCAAACCCAGATTCATCCGTCGGACTGACAGATGGTGAAGTGTGATTCATCATTCCAGAGATGCGGCAGTTAGCGTTCTCCCGTCATCCCCCAAACCCAGATTCATCCGTCGGACTGACAGATGGTGAAGTGTGAGATCATCAGAACCCATTTCCAGGTCCAATGGCTTTAGAGCTTTACACCAGCCGATGCTTGGCGTTGCGCATCAAATCAAATGAAATGTTATGCTTCATGTGTCGACAGGTGTAGACATTACCGTGAAATGCTTATTGACACTTAACCAACAATGCAGTTCAAAAAAGAGAGTTAAGAAAATATTTACAATATAAACTAAAGTAATTTTTCAAATAAAAAGTAACACAATAAATGAACAATAACGAGGCTATATACAGGGGGTACCGGTACAGAGTCAATGTGGAGACTATATACAGGGGGTACCGGTACAGAGTCAATGTGGAGACTATATACAGGGGGTACCGGTACAGAGTCAATGTGGAGACTATATACAGGGGGTACCGGTACAGAGTCAATGTGGAGACTATATACAGGGGGTACCGGTACAGAGTCAATGTGGAGACTATATACAGGGGGTACCGGTACAGAGTCAATGTGGAGGCTATATACAGGGGTACCGGTACAGAGTCAATGTGGAGACTATATACAGGGGGTACCAGTACAGAGTCAATGTGGAGACTATATACAGGGGGTACCGGTACAGAGTCAATGTGGAGACTATATACAGGGGGTACCGGTACAGAGTCAATGTGGAGGCTATATACAGGGGGTACCGGTACAGAGTCAATGTGGAGACTATATACAGGGGGTACCGGTACAGAGTCAATGTGGAGACTATATACAGGGGGTACCGGTACAGAGTCAATGTGGAGACTATATACAGGGGGTACCGGTACAGAGTCAATGTGGAGGCTATATACAGGGGGTACCGGTACAGAGTCAATGTGGAGGCTATATACAGGGGGTACCGGTACAGAGTCAATGTGGAGACTATATACAGGGGGTACTGGTACAGAGTGAATGTGGAGGCTATATACAGGGGGTACCGGTACAGAGTCAATGTGGAGGCTATATACAGGGGGTACCGGTAAAGGAAAAGAGAGGGGAAAACAAAAATAAAACTGTTTGGCCATAATGACCATCGTTATATTTGGATGAAAAAGAGGGAAGCTTGCAAGCTGAAGAACACCATCCCAACCGTGAAGCACGGGGATGGCAGCATCATGTTGTGTGGGTGCTTTGCTGCAGGAGGGACTGGTGCACTTCACAAAATAGATGGCTTTATGAGGAGTGAAAATTACCTGGATATATTGAAGCAACATCTCAAGACATCAGTCAGGAAGTTAAAGCTTGGTTCCAAATGGGTCTTCCAAATGGACAATGACCCCAAGCATACTTCCAAATGTGTGGCAAAATGGCTTAAGGACAACAAAGTCAAGGTATTGGAGTGGCCATCACAAAGCCCTGACCTCAATCCTATAGAAAATGTGTGGGCAGGACTTAAAAAGCGTGTGCGAGCAAGGAGGCCTACAAACCTGATTCAGGTACACCAGCTCTGTCAGGAGGAATGGGCCAAAATGCACCCAACTTATTGTGGGAAGCTTGTGGAAGGCTACCCAAAACATTTGACTCAAGTTAAACAATTTAAAGGCAACACTACCAAATACTAATTGAGTGTATGTAAACTTCTGACCCACTGGGAATGTGATGAAAGAAATCAAATCTGAAATAAATCATTCTCTCTACTATTATTCTGACATTTCACATTCTTAAAATAAAGCGGTGATCCTAACTGACCTAAAACAGGGAATTTTTACTCTGATTAAATGTCTGTTATTGTGAAAACTGAGTTTAAATGTATTTGGTTAAGATGTATGTAAAATTCCGACTTCAACTGTTCGGTCCCTCAGTGGAAGTGTCAGAGCAAAAACCAAGCCACGAGGTTGAAGGAATTGTTCGTAGAGCTCCGAGAAAGGATTGTGTCGAGGCACAGATCTGTGGAAGAGTACCAAAAAATGTCTGCAAGCATTGAAGGTCCCCGAGAAGTGGCTTCCATCATTCTTAAATGGAAGAAGTTTGGAACCACCGAGACTCTTCCTAGAGCTGTCCGCCTGGCCAAAGTGAGCAATCGGAGTAGAAAGGCCTTGGTAATGGAGGTGACTAAGAACCCGATGGTCATTGTGACAGAGATCTAGAGTTCCTTTGTGGAGTTGGGAGAACCTTCCAGAAGGACAACCATCTCTGCAGTACTCCACCACTCCACCAATCAGACCTTTATGCTAGAGTGGCCAGACAGAAGCCAGTCCTCAGGAAAAGGCACGTGACAGCCCGCTTGGAGTTTGTCATAAGGCACCTAAAGGACTCTTAGACCATGAGAAACAACTTTCTCTAGTCTGATGAAACCAAGATGATGAAACCAGAACAAACTTCCTTTTGAATGTATTTTGGGACTGTCTGCTGTTCCATGTAGTGAATATGTTATTCAATGGGTTGGTTTGGGCTAATAGCAGTCAGGCCCAGAACATGTTTTCATCGAGTAACTGTTTTGTCTCTTTGTATACCTCAAGGGCATAATACTCTGTATGTAGTAGAAGGACCCTCCCCTGGCTTAGACAGGGCTCTTATTGGTCAACAGAGCTTGAAAATGGTTGTCTAGAAATGATCAACAAACAACTTCACAGAGCTTGAAGAATGGTTTAAATAATAATGTGCAAATATTGTACAATCCATGAATAGCAACAATGACAAGAAGCTGCCGTGTGAGGAATCATAAGTGGCTCATTTCATCTAGTTTCATCGTGTTCTTGACCATGTGTTGCTTTGAGCTGTTCTGACTGATGTCATGTCTATATGCTAATATGGCTAAAATTCACTAGCTAACTAACCAACAACTGGAATTATGTATTTGAGAGAAAACAAGTGCTCATTGTGCAAATGTCAAATGTCAAATCAAATCAAATTTTATTTGTCACATACACATGGTTAGCAGATGTTAATGCGAGTGTAGCAAAATGCTTGTGCTTCTAGTTCCGACAATGCAGTAATAACCAACAAGTAATCTAACTAACAATTCCAAAACTACTGTCTTATACACAGTGTAAGGGGATAAAGAATATGTACATAAGGATATATGAATGAGTGATGGTACAGGGCAGCATAGGCAAGATACAGTAGATGGTATCGAGTACAGTATATACATATGAGATGAGTATGTAAACAAAGTGGCATAGTTAAAGTGGCTAGTGATACATGTATTACATAAAGATGCAGTCGATGATATAGAGTACAGTATATACGTATACATATGAGATGAATAATGTAGGGTATGTAACATTATATTAGGTAGCATTGTTTAAAGTGGCTAGTGATATATTTTACATCATTTCCCATCAATTCCCATTATTAAAATGGCTGGAGTTGATTCAGTGTCAGTGTGTTGGCAGCGGCCACTCAATGTTAGTGGTGGCTGTTTAACAGTCTGATGGCCTTGAGATAGAAGCTGTTTTTCAGTCTCTCGGTCCCAGCTTTGATGCACCTGTACTGACCTCGCCTTCTGGATGATAACGGGGTGAACAGGCAGTGGTTCGGGTGGTTGTTGTCCTTGATGATCTTTATGGCCTTCCTGTAACATCGGGTCAAATGTACTGATGTTTTCAAAAAAACATTTGGAGACTAAATATAATTAAAATGTTGTTAACAATCTTAGCCACCCCCATCAGTTTTGCCCCATAGTTGTGACGAGTCGGTTTTGAATAATAAAAATAATTTAAAAAAATAATAATAACAGGCAAATATTGTACAATCCAGGTGTGAAAAACTCTTAGAGACTTACCCAGAAGTACTTACAGCTGTAGTCATCACCAAAGGTGCTTCTACAAAGTATTGACTCAGGGGTGTGAATATTTCTGTATTTCATTTTCAATACATTTTTGCAAAAAAAATTCTAAAAAGCAGAGTTCACTTTGTTATTAATCCATTTTGAATTCAGGTTGTAACACAACAACATGTGGAAGAGGTCAAGGGTCACGGATACTTTCTGAATGCTCTGTAGTTACAGTATGTGCAATATTCAGGGTCTATTCTACATGGAGAGAGAAATTAAGTGTATGGCTGTCTACAATCTCTGCAATGACAAACATGAAGGAAATTAGATTGAATGTTGGTGAATTGTCTTTTACTGAGAGTTTTCTCCTAACGCCTGTGAATGGTCAAATGACTCATTTAAATTAACGCAATTTAAAAAAAAAACACTTTTAATGACTGTTTCCCTTCTTCTTTTCACACGTGGAAATCGTCTATGACAGGAAGTGTTGTGAAGCTGAAAGGGGACTGCAATCCGAATGGCAGTGTAGATTAAATAGGATCTCTTACAAACTGCCTTAATTCAGCTTTTCTCCCTCTTTGTGGGGGATCTAAGTAGGTTGCTTTGTTGAAGTGGATCTAGAATCGGATGTGTCTTTATGAAAAGGAGATTTGCTCTATCTCTCTCGGAGTCATTATCTTTAAAAAAAGAACACTATCATGTATTTCAGTGGTCTCTAAGCAATGTCTGCCTGCCTGCTTCATAATGCAGTATTCATTCACTTGAGCTAGTCATCTTGCTTTTTAAATTATACATTTACAGAGTTGCAGGACGGATGGTTTGGTTTTCTCTGGGTATATTGGTTTATGTTGCTGTGGATAGAATCCCATATATTAGGAGGCCTGCCTCGGCGGGCTAAGACTCTGTGTGTGTGTGTGTGTGTGTGTGTGTGTGTGTGTGTGTGTGTGTGTGTGTGTGTGTGTGTGTGTGTGTGTGTGTGTGTGTGTGTGTGTGTGTGTGTGTGCGCGTGCGCATGTGAAAATTAAATTAATTATTTCCAGCACGTCCATTCAAAAAAACTGTTTCCGATGGTTGGTCTCGTCAATATCTCTAATCTTTGCAATTTTTTTTACATAAAACTCCTCTTTTTTTAATTGGTTACAATGTCTGCATTAATGATATATGATTGGTTTATGGGGGTTAAGGGCGGGAATTAGGCATTCTCGCAAAAGGTAAAATGACTCATCACGAAAATGGCTGCTCCCACATGGAGTCGTATCTCCCCCTTGTTCTTCATCCTCATCTTCTCAATCTGACAGGTTATGACCCATTTTCACAACACCATCATTCAGATTTGGACAACAATACCAAGGTAAGAAACTGTATATAATTCGATTTTTATGTTGCAAATGACAATATTAACATTTTCAAGTGTGTTTTCCGATTTATATCTCCAGGAATGATGAATATAATTATTTTTTTGAAGGAATAAAGGGCAGGTAATCGGTGGCTAGTGATCGGAAAAAAACAGAAGTGTTTTAATATGCAGACTGTCGGTCTAGCCACCCGACAACCTGCCCACTCAGCCCTTTCCCCTCCTCCCTTCTCCAGAGCATCTCTGGAGGCCTTCTCCCATTCCTCACTTCCCTACAACTCATTCCTCATGTCCCAAGTCGCTCCACTCCTCAAGATACTAACACTCGACTCATCTGCCGTCAAAAACTATAGACCTGTTTCTTTTCTTTTCCAAAACACTTGACTCATCTCTCATCTCTCTCAGAACAATCTTCTTGAGCCTAACCAGTCAAGATGGATCACTCAACTGAGATTGTGTCACGGAGGCACTTCACACTGCCAAAGCTCGATCTATCCACTGCCTTCTACCCTGTAAACCATCACAGGGCTCTCAGGGCTGGGTGTGTCAGGCATTGCACCTTCTTTGATTGCATACTACTTGGTAGGCCTCCTCCTACTTCGGAGGCCTTCTCCTACTTCGGAGGCCTCCTCCTACCAGGTGACATGGAGAGGATATATTATTTGCACCACATACTCTCACTACTGGTGTCCCACAGGGCTCGGTTCTAGACCCTCATGGTCTCTCCTGTTCAATGCTATGCAGATGACGCTCAACTACTTTTCTCCTTCCCCCCTTCTGATACCCATGTTGTGACGTGCAACTCTGCATGCCTGTCAGATATCTCCCCTTGGATGTCGGGCCCACCACATCAAGCTCAACCTCAACAAGCCGGAGCTGCTCTTCCTCCCGGGGAAGGCCTGCCCAGTCCAAGACCTCTCCATCCCGATTGACAACTCCAGAGTTGTCGCCCTCCGAGAGTACAAAGAGCCTTGGCGTGACCCTGGACAACACCCTGTCGTTCTCTGCAAACATCAAAGCAGTGACCCGCTCCTGCAGGTTCATGCCCTGCAACATCATGAGAGTACGACCCTACTTCACACAGGAAGTGGCGCAGGTCCTAATCCAGGCACTTGTCATCTCCCATCTGGACTACTGCAACTCGCTGTTGGCTGGGCTTCCCGCTTGTGCAATAAAACCCCTGTAACTTATCCAGAGCGCCCACCTGGTTTTCAATCTTCCCAAGTTATCACATCTCACTCCACTCCTCCACACATTCCAGTCGAAGCTCACATGCACTACAAGACCATGGTGCCTACCTACAGAGCAGCAAGAGGAACTGCCCCTCCCTACCTGCAGTCTCTGTTCAAACCCTACACCCCTACCCGAGGACTCCGTTCTGCCACCTCTGGTCTCTTCGCCATCCCATAGGGTGAAGGGCTCAGTCCAAGCTCTCTGTCCTGCAACCCCAATGGTGGAACCAGCTTCGCCCTGAAGCAGAGTCCCTGGCCATCGTGGGAAAGCACCAGAATCCCTACCTCCTCAAAGAGTATCTTAAATAATCCCACTCCTCACCTCAACCCCCCCTCCCTTTTCCTGAACCAACACTTGAAATAGTCGTGTTTTTTTGTTTGTTAGCTTTGAAATAATGACTATATGGAGGTCAGCTTGTTAACTAAATGTTCCTGGTTTAGCTGGTTTGTGGCTTTGAAATAATGACTATGTGGAGGTCAGCTTGTTAACCTGTTGCTTCTACTTGGGACGCTTGCGTCCCAACTAGAGCTCTGGAAATGCAAATGCGCTACGCTAAATGCTAATAGTATTAGTTAAAACTCAAAAGTTAATTAAAATACACATGCAGGGTATCGAATTAAAGCTACACTCGTTGTGAATCCAGGCAACAAGTCAGATTTTTAAAATACTTTTCGGCGAAAGCATGAGAAGCTATTATCTGATAGCATGCAACACCCCAAAAGACCCACAGGGGACGTAAACAAAATAATTAGCATTTCGGCGTTACACAAACCGCACAATAAAATAGAAAACATTCATTACCTTTCACCATCTTCTTTGTTGGCACTCCTAGATGTCCCATAAACACTATTTGGGTCTTTATTTCGATTAAATCGGTCCATATAAAGCCTAGATATCGTTATATGTAGACTGTGTGATAAACGAAAAAAACATCGTTTCAAAACGTAACGTCATTTTTAAAAATTCAAAAAGTCGACGATAAACTTTCACAAAACACTTCGAAATACGTTTGTAATGCAACTTTAGGTATTAGTAAACGTTAATAAGCGATAAAATTCATCAGGAGGCGATGTAAAGATCATTAGCTGTCCGTCTGGAAAAATGTCCGGCTAGAAACTCAACGAAAATATCCGGTCCTAGACCGGATTAGATACGGTGTCCTGCATGTGTTTGACCAAGAAAAACTCGAAGGGAAATGACAAGACTCTAGACACCGTGTGGAAGCTGTAGGTACTGCAACCTCAGTCAATTAATTGTGGTTCACCTTTATCAATGGGATCAAGTAGCGCATGGATATATTTTCCCATTTTCAGTGATCAGTTTTTCCTGTGCTTTTCGATGTAAATGCCGTTCTGGTAAAGCCACAGCAGTGATTTAACCAGTTTTTTAAACGTCTGAGTGTTTTCTATCCACACAGACTAAGCAAATGCATATACTATAGTCCTGGCATGAGTAGCAGGGCGCTGAAATGTTGCGCGATTTTTAACAGAATGTTCAAAAAAGTAGAGGGTCGACTGAAGAGGTTAACTAAATGTTCCTGGTTTAGCTGGTTTGTGACTTTGAAATAATGACTATGTGGAGGTCAGCTTGTTAAACTAAATGTTCCTGGTTTAGCTGGTTTGTGGCTTTGCTACTTACAGGCAATACATCATCGTGGACTATCTGATATAGTCGTTCACTTGTTTTCTCAAATGTTACAGTGAAAACCATTAAATCATAAAGTGTAACTTTGTCACCTTGCAATTGATCACTTTTGGATACACTATTCAATTCCATTGATTCGCTTTTTCTTATGTACTGAGGTGTGTTCTTTTTGGTTTGTGTTCTTTGTTTGTGTTCTTTGGAAGGGTTGTTACTGATTTACATTTGAAAATATTAATTTTCGTTGTTTGACTTTTAGAAATGGACAGAGGAGACCAGTAGCAGCAGATAATACAGTCCCTGTCCATGAGGAGGACCATGTCCTGCAGGATGAGGAGGTCCATGGCCTGCAGGATGAGGAGGACCATGTCCTGCAGGATGAGGAGGTCCATGGCCTGCAGGATGAGGAGGACCATGGCCTTCAGGATGAGGAGGACCATGTCCTGCAGGATGAGGAGGTCCATGGCCTGCAGGATGAGGAGGACCATGTCCTGCAGGATGAGGAGGTCCATGGCCTTCAGGATGAGGAGGACCATGGCCTGCAGGATGAGGAGGACCATGGCCTGCAGGATGAGGAGGACCATGTACTGCAGGATGAGGAGGTCCATGGCCTGCAGGATGAGGAGGACCATGTCCTGCAGGATGAGGAAGACCATGGCCTGCAGGATGAGGAGGACCATGACCTGCAGGATGAGGAGGTCCATAGCCTGCAGGATGAGGAGGACCATGGCCTGCAGGATGAGGAGGTCCATAGCCTGCAGGATGAGGAGGACCATAGCCTGCAGGATGAGGAGGACCATGACCTGCAGGATGAGGAGGTCCATAGCCTGCAGGATGAGGAGGACCATGAAAGCATGGTATTCTTGTAGGAAGATGCTGTTGATGATGAGATATTGGAAGAAGACGAGTATGAAGAGGAGGAGATCAAGAAGCCAGAGGAAGTTGAGGAACCACCACCTCTCAACTAGAAATAATGTGTTATTGTTATGTATTAGCAGACCTTTTTTTTGTTTTATTCATATTTTATGGAGTATACTAACAATGATCTATTTTCTCTCACCTCTAAGTCTTTCTGTTGGTGCTCCGTGTCCCCGTAACTCGTAGACACTCTGTCTTGTCCGAGAGCACGTTTCAGTCCTACGATGATGATGTTGATACACAGGCACCGGAATCCCTATCGCGCCTGAACGTCCAGTTGGTTTGGATCTTGGCAGTGTGCGTCAGGCAGTTCAGAAGGGAGAGACTTCTTGTTGTTTTTCACACAGGCATTGGTTGCAGAGGTTTCTGTGTCCACAAATAGTCCGGGTTTGGAGACTTTGTTTTTGAAGTATCCATCGTATGGTGAATCCCTCAAAGCCTTGAAGATTACACGTACAGAATTCTACCGGTTTCTTTGGACTGCTCATTTACATGGAGTTTATCGAACTGCTTGACCTTCATAGATACTGGTGTACAAAGTCTCCTTGGGGTTCTTGGGCTAGAGCTTTCATGTCTAAGAAGACTGTGGTACCTGGACCACCTGGACCACCTGGACCACCTGGACCATCAGGACCATCTGGACCATCTGGACCATCTGGACCATCAGGACCACCTGGACCACCTGGACCATCTGGACCACCTGGATCATCAGGACCACCTGGACCACCTGGACCTCCTGGACCATCAGGACCACCTGGACCATCAAGACCACCTGGACCACTTGGACCATCAGGACCATCTGGACCACCTGGACCATCAGGACCACCTGGACCATCAGGACCACCTGGACCACCTGGACCATCTGGACCACCTGGATCATCAGGACCACCTGGACCACCTGGACCATCAGGACCACCTGGACCACCTGGACCATCTGGACCACCTGGACCATCAGGACCACCTGGACCACTTGGACCATCAGGACCATCTGGACCACCTGGACCATCAGGACCACCTGGACCATCAGGACCACCTGGACCACCTGGACCATCAGGACCACCTGGACCATCAGGACCATCTGGACCACCTGGACCATCAGGACCACCTGGACCATCAGGACCACCTGGACCACTTGGACCATCAGGACCATCTGGACCACCTGGACCATCAGGACCACCTGGACCTCCTGGACCATCTGGACCACCTGATAACAGACAAATAAATCAAATTTGATTTGATTTGATTTGATATAGCTGTATCAGCCAAACCAAAACCATAGATGAGCACATGTTCAAATCAAAAGGAGCAATCGGGAATCAAGCAGTATAGGAATGGGAAGCCAACTAAGTGGTTCATTTAAATTATGGGTCATTGCTTCATCTTTCGATTCTAAAAGTCAACAACAGAAGGCCAGGATGATCGTGTGGTTGACCTAGCCAGTAAAGTAGTTGAGGAATCATTTTTTTGCCAAACCAGGGTTACAATGTTTGGTTCAACAACTTCTATTCATCGCCCTCGTACTCGTATGTAGTTTGGGAGAACAGGGATTCAATTCACGTGGGACTTGTAGGGTAAACTGGAAGCAGTTGCCTGATGCATTTAAGTACTTTTAAAAAGTAGGATAGTCAAACCGAGTGTGGAGATATGTGTTGGTGTAGATTATTATTATTATTTTTTAACCTTTATTTAACTAGGCAAGTCAGTTAAGAAAAAAAAATCGTATTTTCAATGACAGCGGGTTAACTGCCTGTTCAGGGGCAGAACAACAGATTTGTACCTTGTCAGATCAGGGGTTTGAACTTGCAACCTTCTGGTTACTAGTCCAACTCTATAACCACTAGGCTACCCTGCCACCCTATCTGGATGGGGTTGACAAGTCTGATCAGTTGATCACCTCCTACGTTTTGCAGAAGACCCAGAAGTGGTGGAAAACACTTCTTTTTTTTTTTTACTAGCCCGAACAATGAAAAAACAGCCCCAAACTATTATTCTTCCCCCACCAGGACTGCCAGATGGTGAAGCGTGATTCATCACTCAAAAGAATGAGTTTCCACCGCTCCAGAGTCCAACAGCGGCAAGCTTCACTCCACTCCAGCCGACGCTTGGCATTGCGCACGGTGATCTTAGGCTTGTGTGCGGCTGCTCGGTCATGGAAAACCATTTCACTCCACTCCAGCCGACGCTTGGCATTGCGCACGGTGACCTTAGGCTTGTGTGCGGCTGCTCGGTCATGGAAAACCATTTCACTCCACTCCAGCCGACGCTTGGCATTGCGCACGGTGATCTTAGGCTTGTGTGCGGCTGCTCGGTCATGGAAAACCATTTCACTCCACTCCAGCCGACGCTTGGCATTGCGCACGGTGATCTTAGGCTTGTGTGCGGCTGCTCGGTCATGGAAAACCATTTCACTCCACTCCAGCCGACGCTTGGCATTGCGCACGGTGATCTTAGGCTTGTGTGCGGCTGCTCGGTCATGGAAAACCATTTCACTCCACTCCAGACGACGCTTGGCATTGCGCACGGTGATCTTAGGCTTGTGTGCGGCTGCTCGGTCATGGAAAACCATTTCACTCCACTCCAGCCGACGCTTGGCATTGCGCACGGTGATCTTAGGCTTGTGTGCGGCTGCTCGGTCATGGAAAACCATTTCACTCCACTCCAACCGACGCTTGGCATTGCGCACGGTGATCTTAGGCTTGTGTACGGCTGCTCGGTCATGGAAAACCATTTTATGAAGCTCCCGACAAACAGTTAGAGTGCTGACGTTGCTTCCAGAGGAAGTTTGGAACTAGTGAGTGTTGCAACCGTGGACAAACAATAAGAAATCTGTGGTCCCGTTCTGTGAGCTTGTGTGGCTGAGAAGTTGTTGCTCCTAGACGTTTCCACTTCAGAATAACAGCACTTACAGTTGACCGGGGCAGCTTTAGCAGGGCAGAAATTTTATGAACTGACTTGTTGACTTGTTGGAAAGGTGGCATCCTATGATGGTGCTACGTTGAAAGTCACTGAGCTCTTCAGTATGGGCCATTCTACTGCCAATGTTTTACTATGGAGATTTCATGGCTGTGTGCTGGATTTTATACACCTGTCGGCAACGGGTGTGTCTGAATTAGCCGGATCCACTAATTTTAATGGGGTGTCCACATACTTTTGTGTGTATATATAGTGTACATTTTGTTCCAGGAATGGCAGGGTAATCACGGAAAAAGGGCAAACTGGTTAGTGCCAGATTACATTCAGAGAGAACCTTACTGTCAGTTAGGAGGTATGGATGTTAATGACATCAAATCAAATTGTATTTGTCACATTTGCCCGACAACAACAGGTACAGTGAAATGCTTAATTACAAGCCCTAACCAATAGTGAGGCTATATACAGGGGGTACCGGTACAGAGTCCATGTGTAGGCTATATACAGGGGGTACCGGTACAGAGTCCATGTGTGGGGTCACCGGTTAGTCGAGGTAATTGAGGTTAAATGTTCATGTAGGTAGAGTTATTAAAGTGACTATGCGTAGATAATAACAACATAGACTAGTAGTGGTGTAAAATGGGGAGGGGGGGGGGCAATGCAAATAGTCTGGGTAGCCATTTGATTAGCTGTCCAGCAGTCTTATGGTTTAGGGGGTAGAAGCTGTTAAAGAGCCTCTTGGACCTAGACGGGGTGCTCCCGTACCGCTTGCCGTGCGGTAGCAGAGATAATGTATTTTAGATGTGTTCCAGGAAAGACAGTAGGGAGAGCTGGACTCGGTCTGTTTGTGTGGCACCTGAATGTGCAAACTGTTTTTTTTGTATCGTAAAGGACCAAAAATTGTTTTAGTTTGTGGCACTCCGGGGAGTTTGACTCGTTGCGGAAATAGATACTAGTAAACGGATTCAGATGTAGACCAGATGTTCTCTAGTAAAGGGAATCAGATGTTCTCTAGTAAAGGGATTCAGATGTTCTCTAGTAAAGGGATTCAGATGTTCACTAGTAAAGGGATTCAGATGTAGACCAGATGTTCTCTAGTAAAGTGATTCAGATGTAGACCAGATGTTCTCTAGTAAAGGGATTCAGATGTTCACTAGTAAAGGGATTCAGATGTTCTCTAGTAAAGGGATTCAGATGTTCTCTAGTAAAGGGATTCACATGTTCTCTAGTAAAGTGATTCAGATGTTCTCTAGTAAAGGGAATCAGATGTTCACTAGTAAAGGGATTCACATGTTCTCTAGTAAAGGGATTCACATGTTCACTAGTAAAGGGATTCAGATGTTCACTAGTAAAGGGATTCAAATGTTCTCTAGTAAAGGGAATCAGATGTTCACTAGTAAAGAGATTCAGATATTCTCTAGTAAAGGGATTCACATGTTCACTAGTAAAGAGATTCAGATGTTCTCTAGTAAAGAGATTCAGATATTCTCTAGTAAAGGGATTCAGATGTTCTCCAGTAAAGGGATTCAGATGTTCACTAGTAAAGGGATTCAGATGTTCACTAGTAAAGGGATTCAGATGTTCACTAGTAAAGGGATTCAGATGTTCTCTAGTAAAGGGATTCAGATGTTCTCTAGTAAAGGGAATCAGATGTTCACTAGTAAAGGGATTCACATGTTCTCTAGTAAAGGGATTCAGATGTTCACTAGTAAAGGGATTAAGATGTTGATTCCTATTTTGTAAAAAACAATTTGATTTTGATGAAAATGAACTGTGAAATGTATGTTGTTTACATGTTATGGTTATGATAGCACTTGGATTGTCTTCATTTTCAGGGTTTGAATGACATTTTATTGTTTCAATGAAGTTATTGTTTTATTCATATGATATCACTTGTCTTTCCATGTCATATGTAAGAGTAAATGCTCTTTGTAAATCGTTTTGGTGCAGAGCTGTTTTTATATTATCCAGAGGTAAACAAATCATCAGCCAAGTGTGCGCTCTGAGAGTAAAACGAGATGGGTGGGGCTAAAGCTTAAGAGGGTGTGAACGATGCTGAATGGGTGTACTGTAGACAAAGAAGAGCTAAATAGTCATTTTTGTCCCTCATCAATCTGCACACAATACCCCGTAATGACATCACAATACCCCGTAATGACATCACAATACCCCGTAATGACATCACAATACCCCGTAATGACATCACAATACCCCGTAATGACATCACAGTACCCCGTAATGACATCACAATACCCCGTACTGACATCACAGTACCCCGTAATGACATCACAATACCCCGTAATGACATCACAATACCCCGTACTGACATCACAGTACCCCGTAATGACATCACAATACCCCGTAATGACATCACAATACCCCGTAATGACATCACAGTACCCCGTACTGACATCACAATACCCCGTAATGACATCACAATACCCCGTAATGACATCACAATACCCCGTACTGACATCACAATACCCCGTAATGACATCACAGTACCCCGTAATGACATCACAATACCCCGTAATGACATCACAATACCCCGTACTGACATCACAATACCCCGTACTGACATCACAATACCCCATAATTACATCACAATACCCCATAATGACATCACAGTACCCCGTAATGACATCACAATACCCCGTAATGACATCACAATACCCCGTAATGACATCACAATACCCCGTAATGACATCACAATACCCGTACTGACATCACAATACCCCGTAATGACATCACAGTACCCCGTAATGACATCACAATACCCCGTAATGACATCACAATACCCCGTAATGACATCACAATACCCCGTACTGACATCACAATACCCCGTACTGACATCATAATACCCCATAATGACATCACAATACCCCGTAATGACATCACAATACGCCGTACTGACATCACAATACCCCGTAATGACATCACAATACCCCGTAATGACATCACAATACCCCGTAATGACATCACAATACCCCGTACTGACATCACAATACCCCGTACTGACATCATAATACCCCATAATGACATCATAATACCCCATAATGACATCACAATACCCCGTAATGACATCACAATACCCCGTACTGACATCACAATACCCCGTAATGACATCACAATACCCCATAATGACATCATAATACCCCGTACTGACATCACAATACCCCGTACTGACATCACAATACCCCGTACTGACATCACAATACCCCATAATGACATCATAATACCCCATAATGACATCATAATACCCCATAATTACATCATAATACCCCATAATGACATCATAATACCCCATAATGACAAAGTAAAAACAGGTTTTTAGATTTTTTTTGTACATTTATTAAACATATGAAACTGAAATATCACATTTTCATAAAGTATTCAGACCCTCAACTCAGTACTTTGTTGATGCACCTTTGACAGTGATTACAGCCTCAAGTCTTCTTGAGTAGGACACTACAAGCTTGGCACACCTGTATTTAGGGAGTTTCTCCCATTCTTCCCTGCGGTCTCTCCAGCGATGTTAGATCGGGTTCAAGTCCGGGCTCTGGCTGGGCCACTCAAGGACATTCAGAGAATTGTTCCAAAAGCCACTCCTACATGGTCTTGGCTGTGTGCTTAGGGTCTTTGTCCTGTTGGAAGGTGAACCTTCGCCCCAGCCTGAGGTCCTGAGTGCTCTGGAGCAGGTTTTCATCATCTCTCTGTACTTTGCTCCGTTCGTCTTTCCCTCGATCCTGACTAGTATCCCAGTCACTGTCACTGAAAAACATCCCTACAGCATGATGCTGCCAACACTTCACCGTAGGGATGGTGCCAGGTTTCCTCCAGACCTGATGCTTGGCATTCATGCCAATGAGTTCAATCTTGGTTTCATCAGGATGTCATGTGCCTTTTACTGAGATGTGACTTCTGTCTGGCCACTCTACCATAAAGGCCTGATTGGTGGAGTGCTGCAGAGATGGTTGTCCTTCTGGAAGGTTCTCCCATCTCCACAGAGGAACTCTGGAGCTCTGTCAGAGTGACCATCGGGTCTTTGTCACCTCCCTGACCAAGGCCTTTCTCCCCTGATTGCTCAGTTCGGCTAGGCGGCGAGCTCTAGGAAGAGTCTTGATGGTTCCAGACCTTCTTCCGTTTAAGAATGATGGAGGCCTTGGGGATCTTCAATGCTGCAGAAATGTTTTAGTACCCAGGTCATGTGCTGAATGCATGGTAAGCACGGATATTCTTGGAAAAAGTGACATTTGGATCAAATATTTTGAGAATTATTTGACAATGGTAAGTGTCATAGAAACTGCAGAATATGCTCTTTCAGATACAGTATAGAAATCAAAAATGTTTTACCTGCATGTGACTCTGCAGGAGGATTTGATAAAGCGATGCTCCTTTCCCTGCACCTGTCAATTGCAAGATGTGCCGATCTCTTCATGTACAATTTGACAACTGATTGGCCGAATATTGTCACTCAACAGATTGTCAATTTGAATATTGTATATAGGCTATCTCTTACTCTGTGTGAAATTAGTTTCAGTATAGTTTGCGTGTAGTTTCAATCTGTGCAGGCTGACTGGCATCGTTTCTTTCCCACTCATCAACTTGGCATCTTTAGCTTCGTTGGATAAAAGCTGAGGATATGTTTAGCATTATGCTAAAGGCCTACTGCAACACGTAGCATGTTTAGCATTATGCTAAAGGCCTACTGCAACACGTAGCATGTTTAGCATTATGCTAAAGGCCTACTGCAACACGTGGCATGTTTAGCATTATGCTAAAGGGCTACTGCAACACGTAGCATGTTTAGCATTATGCTAAATGCCTACTGCAACACGTAGCATGTTTAGCATTATGCTAAAGGACTACTGCAACACGCAGCATGTTTTCCAGACCTATAACGGCTTATTTAACCAAAGTAAAACCTAAAAGAGAACGGTATCACCCTGCAAGGCACGCTGTCAAATTAGTAACATGAGCATTAGAGGCTGATGAATAGGCATAACGCAAACTCATCGTTCCACTATTGATGTTATAAATTAAATTGACCTCTTTACCCTCGTCATGCAGTTAGGCCTAATTTAATTTGGATTGTGAAGTAACTAGCACCATTATATCCCATTATATCCATTTGTCATTCATTCTGTGGGCTGGCAATCTTTTAGCTTCACTGGATAAAAGCTGAGGATATGTTTAGCATTATTCTAAAGGTCTACTGCAACACGTAGCATGTTTAGCATTATTCTAAAGGCCGACTGCAACACGTAGCATGTTTAGCATTATTCTAAAGGCCGACTGCAACACGTAGCATGTTTAGCATTATTCTAAAGGTCTACTGCAACATGTAGCATGTTTAGCATTATTCTAAAGGTCTACTGCAACATGTAGCATGTTTAGCATTATTCTAAAGGTCTACTGCAACACGTAGCATGTTTAGCATTATTCTAAAGGTCTACTGCAACATGTAGCATGTTTAGCATTATTCTAAAGGTCTACTGCAACATGTAGCATGTTTAGCATTATTCTAAAGGTCTACTGCAACACGTAGCATGTTTTAGTTGCCCTTACAATACATTAGATTAGTAAGTTAGGGAAAACAGTCCCGTAACAGCTTCTTTATACAAAGTAAAACATAAAAGGTATGTTAAGTATCAAATTATTTGCTGCTCATAAATAAAACCAACTCATCATTACACTATTGTCTTTTCTAAATTAATTATTAATCAACCTCTTCTTTAAATTAATCAACCTCTTCAACCTCCTTATCATTCAGACTAATTTAAATGCCAATTGTGAAGCACGTTCATCCATTTGTCATTCATTCAGTGAGGAGTGAGACACGCATTAGCGCTTGGCTGTGTCCCTACACCACATTGTCTAGGTGGATTCAGTTCAGAATAGGCTTATTTTTTTTTTAAATTAAAAAAAATATTAAAAAATTTAAAAACCTCCGTGGTCGTTGGCGGTTCATGGATTTCACTCCACAATATAATAATAATAATAATAATATAATATAATACTGTTCTAGCAGGATCCATGCTCTGTTTACCAAATGGTGGGGGTTATAATGCCTGTGTATAAAATGTAAGACAATAAATGATGTCTGTCTAAATAAAGTCACCAAGAGAGATTCATGTTTCATCTGATGTTCCCACGTTGCTCATGTAATAGCCTAACATGAAAATAATTGACAGTTCAACTACCTTTAAAAAAAATATATATATATATACGTAGACAAATTCACGTAGACCTAATGAACGATGTTATAATGTTGGTAATGTGTTGTGTTTAAATGTACAGGCATTACAACCCCCACATTGACAAATGGTAAACAGTGCATTGGTCCTGTTGGTACAGTGGCTATTAGATTGTGGAGTGAAATCCATTAACCGACTGTCTGGAACTGAATTAAACAGATGCTTACTCATCGTATTGTTAGAAATACATTTGGTTGAATGGTAAAAACAAAAACAAAAAAGTGTTTTTTTTTATGTTCATGTGTTTACGTTTAAGATACACCTTCAAGAAAAAGACACGATATCATAAATAACAAAACAAAAGTCACAATGTTCACATGTCCTCAAATCAAATTGTATTGGTCACGTGGTTAGCAGATGTTATTGGTCACATGGTTAGCAGATGTTATTGGTCACGTGGTTAGCAGATGTTATTGGTCACGTGGTTAGCAGATGTTATTGGTCACGTGGTTAGCAGATGTTATTGGTCACGTGGTTAGCAGATGTTATTGGTCACGTGGTTAGCAGATGTTATTGGTCACGTGGTTAGCAGATGTTATTGGTCACGTGGTTAGCAGATGTTATTGGTCACGTGGTTAGCAGATGTTATTGGTCACGTGGTTAGCAGATGTTATTGGTCACATGGTTAGCAGATGTTATTGGTCACGTGGTTAGCAGATGTTATTGGTCACATGGTTAGCAGATGTTATTGGTCACGTGGTTAGCAGATGTTATTGGTCACGTGGTTAGCAGATGTTATTGGTCACGTGGTTAGCAGATGTTATTGGTCACGTGGTTAGCAGATGTTATTGCGAGTGTAGAGAAATGCTTGTGCTTCTAGTTCCGATGTACACATGTCCAACAGTTCATTTATGGCATTTATTACCATGTGTGTGTGTGTGTGTTTGTGTGTGTGTGTGTGTGTGTGCGTGCGCGTGCGTGCGCGTGCGTGCGCGTGTGTGTGTGTGTGTGTGTGTGTGTGTGTGTGTGTGTGTGTGTGTGTGTGTGTGTGTGTGTGTGTGTGTTTGAACATCGCCACATGGAAAGATGAAAAATTATCCGTGGATCCTTTCCTTCCTGTGTGTTTTTGTGAGATATTAAAGATATTATAGTTCTGGAAGATTCATCACTATAAATCATTAGAGATTATAATTATAACAAATACTGTAATTAAGGGGCGGCAGGGTAGCCTAGTGGTTAGAGTGTGGAGGTGGCAGGTAGCCTAGTGGTTAGAGTGTAGAGGCGGCAGCGTAGCCTAGAGGTTAGAGTGTAGAGGTGGCAGGGTAGCCGAGTGGTTAGAGTGTAGGGGCGGCAGGTAGCCTAGTGGTCAGAGTGTAGAGGTGGCAGGTAGCCTAGTGGTTAGAGTATAGAGGTGGCAGGTAGCCTAGTGGTTAGAGTGTAGAGGTGGCATGTAGCCTAGTGGTTAGAGTGTAGAGGTGGCAGGTAGCCTAGTGGTCAGAGTGTAGAGGTGGCAGGTAGCCTAGTGGTTAGAGTGTAGAGGTGGCAGGTAGCCTAGTGGTTAGAGTGTAGAGGTGGCAGGTAGCCTAGTGGTTAGAGTGTAGAGGTGGCAGGTAGCCTAGTGGTTAGAGTGTAGATGCGGCAGGGTAGCCTAGAGGTTAGAGTGTAGAGGCGGCAGGGTAGCCGAGTGGTTAGAGTGTAGGGGCGGCAGGTAGCCAAGTGGTTAGAGTGTAGAGGTGGCAGGTAGTCTAGTGGTTAGAGTGTAGAGGTGGCAGAGCGTTGGACTACTAACCGAAAGGTTGCAAGATTGAATCCCCGAGCTGACAAGGTACAAATCTGTCATTCTGCCCCTGAACAAGGCAGTTAACCCACCGTTCCCACCGTCATTGTAAATAAGAATTCGTTCTTAACTGACTTGCCTAGTTATATAAAAATATTATTATGTCATTAGAGATTATAATAACTCAGATAAATCACTATATGTCATTAGAGATTATAATTATAGCAGAATCATCACTATACATCAATAAATCAAATCAAATCAAATGTATTTATATAGCCCTTCGTACATCAGCTGATATCTCAAAGTGCTGTACAGAAACCCAGCCTAAAACCCCAAACAGCAAGCAATGCAGGTGTAGAAGCACGGTGGCTAGGAAAAACTTCCTAGAAAGGCCAAAACCTAGGGAGAAACCTAGAGAGGAACCAGGCTAGTAGTCCTCATGTCAGATAGTCCTGGGGCACGGTCCTAGGGCTCAGGTCCTCCGAGAGAGAGAAAGAAAGAGAGAATTAGAGAGAGCATATGTGGGGTGGCCAGTCCTCTTCTGGCTGTGCCAGAAACTGGAGCAGCAGCACAGCCAGGTGGACTGGGGACAGCAAGGAGTCATCATGTCAGGTAGTCCTGGGGCATGGTCCTAGGGCTCAGGTCCTCAGAGAGAAAGAAAGAAAGAGAGAAGGAGAGAATTGGAGAACGCACACTTAGATTCACGCAGGACACCGAATAGGACAGGAGAAGTACTCCAGATATAACAAACTGACCCTAGCCCCCCAACACATAAACTACTGCAGCATAAATACTGGAGGCTGAGACAGGAGAGGTCAGGAGACACTGTGGCCCCATCCGAGGACACCCCCGGACAGGGCAATAGAGATTATAATTATTACAGATTATTCATTATGCAGCATTAGAGATTATAATTATTACAGATACAACACTATACATTAGAGATTATAATCAAAGCAGTTACATCACTGTGCATCATTAGAGATTATAATCAAAGCAGTTACATCACTGTGCATCATTAGAGATTATAATCAAAGCAGTCACATCACTGTGCATCATTAGAGATTATAATCAAAGCAGTTACATTTACATTTAAGTCATTTAGCAGACGCTCTTATCCAGAGCGACTTACAAATTGGTGCTTTCACCTTATGACATCCAGTGGAACAGCCACTTTACAATAGTGCATCTAAATCTTTTAAGGGGGGGTGAGAAGGATTACTTTATCCTATCCTAGGTATTCCTTAAAGAGGTGGGGTTTCAGGTGTCTCCGGAAGGTGGTGATTGACTCCGCTGTCCTGGCGTCGTGAGGGAGTTTGTTCCACCATTGGGGGGCCAGAGCAGCGAACAGTTTTGACTGGGCTGAGCGGGAACTGTACTTCCTCAGTGGTAGGGAGGCGAGCAGGCCAGAGGTGGATGAACGCAGTGCCCTTGTTTGGGTGTAGGGCCTGATCAGAGCCTGGAGGTACTGAGGTGCCGTTCCCCTCACAGCTCCGTAGGCAAGCACCATGGTCTTGTAGCGGATGCGAGCTTCAACTGGAAGCCAGTGGAGAGAGCGGAGGAGCGGGGTGACGTGAGAGAACTTGGGAAGGTTGAACACCAGACGGGCTGCGGCGTTCTGGATGAGTTGTAGGGGTTTAATGGCACAGGCAGGAGCCCAGCCAACAGCGAGTTGCAGTAATCCAGACGGGAGATGACAAGTGCCTGGATTAGGACCTGCGCCGCTTCCTGTGTGAGGCAGGGTCGTACTCTGCGGATGTTGTAGAGCATGAACCTACAGGAACGGGCCACCGCCTTGATGTTAGTTGAGAACGACAGGGTGTTGTCCAGGATCACGCCAAGGTTCTTAGCGCTCTGGGAGGAGGACACAGTGGAGTTGTCAACCGTGATGGCGAGATCATGGAACGGGCAGTCCTTCCCGGGAGGAAGAGCAGCTCCGTCTTGCCGAGGTTCAGCTTGAGGTGGTGATCCGTCATCCACACTGATATGTCTGCCAGACATGCAGAGATGCGATTCGCCACCTGGTCATCAGAAGGGGGAAAGGAGAAGATTAATTGTGTGTCGTCTGCATAGCAATGATAGGAGAGACCATGTGAGGTTATGACAGAGCCAAGTGACTTGGTGTATAGCGAGAATAGGAGAGGGCCTAGAACAGAGCCCTGGGGGACACCAGTGGTGAGAGCACGTGGTGAGGAGACGGATTCTCGCCACGCCACCTGGTAGGAGCGACCTGTCAGGTAGGACGCAATCCAAGCATGGGCCGCGCCGGAGATGCCCAACTCGGAGAGGGTGGAGAGGAGGATCTGATGGTTCACAGTATCGAAGGCAGCCGATAGGTCTAGAAGGATGAGAGCAGAGGAGAGAGAGTTAGCTTTAGCAGTGCGGAGTGCCTCCGTGATACAGAGAAGAGCAGTCTCAGTTGAATGACTAGTCTTGAAACCTGACTGATTTGGATCAAGAAGGTTATTCTGAGAGAGATAGCGGGAGAGCTGGCCAAGGACGGCACGTTCAAGAGTTTTGGAGAGAAAAGAAAGAAGGGATACTGGTCTGTAGTTGTTGACATCGGAGGGATCGAGTGTAGGTTTTTTCAGAAGGGGTGCAACTCTCGCTCTCTTGAAGACGGGAGGGACGTAGCCTGCGGTCAGGGATGAGTTGATGAGCGAGGTGAGGTAAGGGAGAAGGTCTCCGGAAATGGTCTGGAGAAGAGAGGAGGGGATAGGGTCAAGCGGGCAGGTTGTTGGGCGGCCGGCCGTCACAAGACGCGAGATGTCATCTGGAGAGAGAGGGGAGAAAGAGGTCAGAGCACAGTGTAGGGCAGTGTGAGCAGAACCAGCGGTGTCGTTTGACTTAGCAAACGAGGATCGGATGTCGTCGACCTTCTTTTCAAAATGGTTGACGAAGTCATCTGCAGAGAGGGAGGAGGGGGGGAGGAGGATTCAGGAGGGAGGAGAAGGTGGCAAAGAGCTTCCTAGGGTTAGAGGCAGATGCTTGGAATTTAGAGTGGTAGAAAGTGGCTTTAGCAGCAGAGACAGAGGAGGAAAATGTAGAGAGGAGGGAGTGAAAGGATGCCAGGTCCGCAGGGAGGCGGTTTTCCTCCATTTCCGCTCGGCTGCCCGGAGCCCTGTTCTGTGAGCTCGCAATGAGTCGTCGAGCCACGGAGCGGGAGGGAGGACCGAGCCGGCCTGGAGGATAGGGGACATAGAGAGTCAAAGGATGCAGAAAGGGGAGGAGAGGAGGGTTGAGGAGGCAGAATCAGGAGATAGGTTGGAGAAGGTTTGAGCAGAGGGAAGAGATGATAGGATGGAAGAGGAGAGAGTAGCGGGGGAGAGAGAGCGAAGGTTGGGACGGCGCGATACCATCCGAGTAGGGGCAGTGTGGGAAGTGTTGGATGAGAGCGAGAGGGAAAAGGATACAAGGTAGTGGTCGGAGACTTGGAGGGGAGTTGCAATGAGGTTAGTGGAAGAACAGCATCTAGTAAAGATGAGGTCGAGCGTATTGCCTGCCTTGTGAGTAGGGGGGAAGGTGAGAGGGTGAGGTCAAAAGAGGAGAGGAGTGGAAAGAAGGAGGCAGAGAGGAATGAGTCAAAGGTAGACGTGGGGAGGTTAAAGTCGCCCAGAACTGTGAGAGGTGAGCCGTCCTCAGGAAAGGAGCTTATCAAGGCATCAAGCTCATTGATGAACTCTCCGAGGGAACCTGGAGGGCGATAAATGATAAGGATGTTAAGCTTGAAAGGGCTGGTAACTGTGACAGCATGGAATTCAAAGGAGGCGATAGACAGATGGGTAAGGGGAGAAAGAGAGAATGACCACTTGGGAGAGATGAGGATCCCGGTGCCACCACCCCGCTGACCAGAAGCTCTCGGGGTGTGCGAGAACACGTGGGTGGACGAAGAGAGAGCAGTAGGAGTAGCGGTGTTGTCTGTGGTGATCCATGTTTCCGTCAGTGCCAAGAAGTCGAGGGACTGGAGGGAGGCATAGGCTGAGATGAACTCTGCCTTGTTGGCCGCAGATCGGCAGTTCCAGAGGCTACCGGAGACCTGGAACTCCACGTAGGTCGTGCGCGCTGGGACCACCAGATTAGGGTGGCCGCGGCCACGCGGTGTGGAGCGTTTGTATGGTCTGTGCAGAGAGGAGAGAACAGGGATAGACAGACACATAGTTGACAGGCTAGAGAAGAGGCTACGCTAATGCAAAGGAGATTGGAATGACAAGTGGACTACACGTCTCGAATGTTCAGAAAGTTAAGCTTACGTAGCAAGAATCTAATTGACTAAAATGATTAAAATGATACAGTACTGCTGAGGTAGGCTAGCTGGCAGTGGCTGCGTTGTTGACTTTGTAGGCTAGCTGGCAGTGGCTGCGTTGTTGACACTACACTAATCAAGTCGTTCCGTTGAGTGTAAAGTTTCTACAATGCTGCTATTCGGGGGCTAGCTGGCTAGCTAGCAGTGTTGATTACGTTACGTTGCGTTAAAAGAACGACAATAGCTGGCTAGCTAACCTAGAAAATCGCTCTAGACTACACAATTATCTTTGAAACAAAGACGGCTATGTAGCTAGCTACGATCAAACAAATCACACCGTTGGGACTGTAATGAAATGAAATGAAAATGTGATACTACCTGTGGAGCGAAGCGGAATGCGACCGGAATGCGAAAGTTCTATTCAGTAGACGTTGGCTAGCTGTTGGCTAGCTAGGAGTGACTCCTATGTTAAGGACGACAAATAGCTGGCTAGCTAACCTCGGTAAATTAAGAAAATCGCTCTAAGACTACACACTCTAAACTAAACAATTATCTTGGATACGAAGACAGCAAAGACAACTATGTAGCTAGCTAACACTACACTAATCAAGTCGTTCAGTTGAGTGTGATAGTTACTACAGTGCTACGGTAGACGGTGAACGTTAGCTAGCTGGCTAGCTGCTGGGCAGATAGGAGGACGACGAAATACGATAATTACGCAATTATCTTTGATACAAAGACGGCTATGTAGCTAGCTAAGAAGAAATTGCTAAGATTAGACAAATCAAACCGTTGTACTATAATGAAATGTAATGAAATGTAATGAAAAGTTATACAACCTGCAGACCGAAGCAGACCGAAGCGCGGATGCGACCGCTCGCTCCAACCCGGAAGTAATAAGCAGTCACATCACTATGCATCATTAGAGATTATAATCAAAGCAGTTACATCACTGTGCATCATTAGAGATTATAATCAAAGCAGTTACATCACTGTGCATCATTAGAGATTATAATCAAAGCAGTTACATCACTGTGCATCATTAGAGATTATAATCAAAGCAGATAACAGTTGAAGTCGTAAATTCACATACACCTTTCGCCAAATACATTTAAACTCAGTTTTTCAAAATTCCTGACATTTAATCCTAGTAAAACAATCCCTGTTTTAGGTCAGTTAGGATCACCACTTTATTTTAAGAATGTGAAATGTCAGAATAATAGTGGAGAGAATAATTTATTTCAGCTTTTATTTATTTCATCACATTTCCAGTGGGTCAGAAGTTGACATACACTCAATTAGTATACGGTAGCATTGCTTTTACATTTTTTAACTTGGGGGGTCAAACATTTCGAGTAGCCTTCCACAACTTCCCACAATAAATTGGGTGAATTTTGCCTTCCTCCTGACAGAGCTGGTGTAACTGGATCAGGTTTGTAGGCCTCCTTGCTCACACACGCTTTTTCAGTTCTGCCCACAAATATTCTTGGAGTGAGGTCAGGGCTTTGTGATGGCCACTCCAATACCTTGACTTTGTTGTCCTTAAGCCATTTTGCCACAACTTTGGAAGTATGCTTGGGGAGTTTTTCTGTCTGTAACAATGCCCCCCAAAAAATCTGGATGGTTGAGCCTGGCTCCCCAATGTTTGAGCCTGGCTCCCAAGTGGGTGGGTGGAATTCAAGTGATTTAACCGAGATCTGTCAATTAGTTGTTTAATAACGAAATGGTTAATTGCTCAGCACTACCACACACCAGGCCTGGCCTTCTTGGAGACATAGAGGGCAGTCACTCACTGCTATTCCTCTGTCACCACTGTCTCTCCACCTCTCTTCCTCCCATCTTCCACCTCTCTTCCTCCCATCTTCCACCTCTCTTCCTCCCATCTTCCACCTCTCTTCCTCCCATCTTCCATCCATCTTCCACCTCTCTTCCTCCCATCTTCCATCCATCTTCCACCTCTCTTCCTCCCATCTTCCTCCCATCTTCCTCCCATTTTCCTCCCATCTTCCTCCCATCTTCTACCTCTCTTCCCCCCATCTTCCTCCCATCTTCCAACTCTCTTCCTCCCATCTTCCAACTCTCTTCCTCCCATCTTCCACCTCTCTTCCTCCCATCTTCCACCTCTGTTCCTCCCATCTTCCATCTCTCTTCCTCACATCTTCCACCTCTCTTCCTCCCAACTTCCACCTCTCTTCCTCCCATCTTCCATCCATCTTCCACCTCTCTTCCTCCCATCTTCCACCTCTCTTCCTCCCATCTTCCTCCCATCTTCCACCTCTCTTCCTCTCATCTTTCACCCATTTTCCTCCTATCTTCCTCCCATCTTCTACCTCTCTTTCTCCCATCTTCCACCTCTCTTCCTCCCATCTTCCTCCCATTTTCCACCTCTCTTCCTCCCATCTTCCACCTCTCTTCCTCCCATCTTCCAACTCTCTTCCTCCCATCTTCCACCTCTCTTCCTCCCATCTTCCACCTCTCTTCCTCCCATCTTCCATCTCTCTTCCTCCCATCTTCCACCTCTCTTCCTCCCATCTTCCACCTCTCTTCCTCCCATCTTCCTCCCATCTTCCACCTCTCTTCCTCCCATCTTCCACCTCTCTTCCTCCCATCTTCCACCTCTCTTCCTCCCATCTTCCACCTCTCTTCCTCCCATCTTCCACCTCTCTTCCTCCCATCTTCCACCTCTCTTCCTCCCATCTTCCACCTCTCTTCCTCCCATCTTCCACCCTCTCTTCCTCCCATCTTCCATCTCTCTTCCTCCCATCTTCCACCTCTCTTCCTCCCATCTTCCACCTCTCTTCCTCCCATCTTCCTCCCATCTTCCACCTCTCTTCCTCCCATCTTCCACCTCTCTTCCTCCCATTTTCCACCCATCTTCCTCCCATCTTCCACCCATCTTCCACCTCTCTTCCTCCCATCTTCCACCTCTCTTCCTCCCATCTTCCACCTCTCTTCCTCCCATCTTCCTCCCATCTTCCACCTCTCTTCCTCCCATCTTCCACCTCTCTTCCTCCCATCTTCCACCTCTCTTCCTCCCTTCTTCCACCTCTCTTCCTCCCATCTTCCACCTCTCTTCCTCCCATCTTCCACCTCTCTTCCTCTCATCTTTCACCCATTTTCCTCCTATCTTCCTCCCATCTTCTACCTCTCTTTCTCCCATCTTCCACCTCTCTTCCTCCCATCTTCCTCCCATCTTCCACCTCTCTTCCTCCCATCTTCCACCTCTCTTCCTCCCATCTTCCACCTCTCTTCCTCCCATCTTCCACCTCTCTTCCTCCCATCTTCCACCTCTCTTCCTCCCATCTTCCACCTCTCTTCCTCCCATGTTCCTCCCATCTTCCACCTCTCTTCCTCCCATCTTCCACCTCTCTTCCTCCCATCTTCCACCTCTCTTCCTCCCATCTTCCTCCCATCTTCCACCTCTCTTCCTCCCATCTTCCACCTCTCTTCCTCCCATCTTCCACCTCTCTTCCTCCCATCTTCCATCTTCCACCCATCTTCCTCCCATCTTCCACCTCTCTTCCTCCCATCATCCTCCCATCTTCCACCTCTCTTCCTCTCATCTTCCACCTCTCTTCCTCCCATCTTACACCTCTCTTCCTCCCATCTTCCTCCCATCTTCCACCCATCTTCCTCCCATCTTCCACCCATCTTCCGCCTCTCTTCCTCCCATCTTCCACCTCTCTTCCTCCCATCTTCCACCTCTCTTCCTCCCATCTTCCTCCCATCTTCCTCCCATCTTCCACCTCTCTTCCTCCCATCTTCCATCTCTCTTCCTCCCATCTTCCACCTCTCTTCCTCCCATCTTCCACCTCTCTTCCTCCCATGTTCCTCCCATCTTCCTCCCATCTTCCACCTCTCTTCCTCCCATCTTCCACCTCTCTTCCTCCCATCTTCCTCCCATCTTCCACCTCTCTTCCTCCCATCTTCCACCTCTCTTTCTCCCATCTTCCACCTCTCTTCCTCCCATCTTCCTCCCATCTTCCACCTCTCTTCCTCCCATCTTCCACCTCTCTTCCTCCCATCTTCCACCTCTCTTCCTCCCATCTTCCTCCCATCTTCCACCTCTCTTCCTCCCATCTTCCACCTCTCTTCCTCCCATCTTCCACCTCTCTTCCTCCCATCTTCCTCCCATCTTCCACCCATCTTCCTCCCATCTTCCACCCATCTTCCACCTCTCTTCCTCCCATCTTCCACCTCTCTTCCTCCCATCTTCCACCTCTCTTCCTCCCATCTTCCTCCCATCTTCCTCCCATCTTCCACCTCTCTTCCTCCCATCTTCCACCTCTCTTCCTCCCATCTTCCACCTCTCTTCCTCCCATGTTCCTCCCATCTTCCCCCCATCTTCCACCTCTCTTCCTCCCATCTTCCACCTCTCTTCCTCCCATCTTCCTCCCATCTTCCACCTCTCTTCCACCCATCTTCCACCTCTCTTCCTCCCATCTTCCTCCCATCTTCCACCTCTCTTCCTCCCATCTTCCACCTCTCTTCCTCCCATCTTCCACCTCTCTTCCTCCCATCTTCCACCTCTCTTCCTCCCATCTTCCTCCTATCTTCCACCTCTCTTCCTCCCATCTTCCTCCCATCTTCCACCTCTCTTCCTCCCATCTTCCACCTCTCTTCCTCCCATCTTCCACCTCTCTTCCTCCCATCTTCCTCCCATCTTCCACCTCTCTTCCTCCCATCTTCCACCTCTCTTCCTCCCATCTTCCACCTCGCTTACATCTTCTCTTCAATCAATCAAATCAGCTGATGTCACAAAGTGCTGTATAGAAACCCAGCCTAAAACCCCAAAACAGCTATCAATGCAGTTTTAGAAGCACGGTGGTCACAGTCTCTCCCTCCTCAACCTTTTCTAGCTCTGTTAGCTACCTGGTTGTTGCTCATTTGATTTCAAGAGAGAGAGATAAATACACAGCTAGAGAGAAAGAGGGAGAGAGAGAAATAAACAGCTGGAGAGAAAGTCAGAGAGGGAGAGAAAGAGGGAGAGAGAGAAATAAACAGCTGGAGAGAAAGTCAGAGAGGGAGAGAAAGAGGGAGAGAGAGAGAAATAAACAGCTGGAGAGAAAGTCAGAGAGGGAGAGAAAGAGGGAGAGAGAGAGAAATAAACAGCTGGAGAGAAAGACAGAGATGGGGAGAAAGAGGGAGAGAGAGAGAAATAAACAGCTGGAGAGAAAGTCAGAGAGGGAGAGAAAGAGGGAGAGAGAGAGAAATAAACAGCTGGAGAGAAAGTCAGAGAGGGAGAGAAAGAGGGAGAGAGAGAGAAAGACAGAGAGGGAGAGAAAGAGGGAGAGAGAGAGAAAGACAGAGAGGGAGAGAAAGAGGGAGATAGAGAGAAAGACAGAGATGGAGAGAAAGAGGGAGAGAGAGAGAAATAAACAGCTGGAGAGAAAGACAGAGAGGGAGAGAAAGAGGGAGAGAGAGAGAAATAAACAGCTAGAGAGAAAGACAGAGAGGGAGAGAAAGAGGGAGAGAGAGAGAAAGACAGAGAGGGAGAGAAAGAGGGAGATAGAGAGAAATAAACAGCTGGAGAGAAAGTCAGAGAGGGAGAGAAAGAGGGAGAGAGAGAGAAATAAACAGCTGGAGAGAAAGTCAGAGAGGGAGAGAAAGAGGGAGAGAGAGAGAAAGACAGAGAGGGAGAGAAAGAGGGAGAGAGAGAGAAAGACAGAGAGGGAGAGAAAGAGGGAGATAGAGAGAAATAAACAGCTAGAGAGAAAGACAGAGAGGGAGAGAAAGAGGGAGAGAGGGAGAAAGACCGAGAGGGAGAGAAAGAGGGAGAGAGAGAGAAAGACAGAGAGGGAGAGAAAGAGGGAGAGAGGGAGAAAGACCGAGAGGGAGAGAAAGAGGGAGAGAAAGAGAAAGACAGAGAGGGAGAGAGGGAGAAAGACCGAGAGGGAGAGAAAGAGGGAGAGAGAGAGAAAGACAGAGAGGGAGAGAAAGAGAAAGACAGAGAGGGAGAGAAAGAGGGAGAGAGGGAGAAAGACCGAGAGGGAGAGAAAGAGGGAGAGAGAGAGAAAGACAGAGAGGGAGAGAAAGAGAAAGACAGAGAGGGAGAGAAAGAGGGAGAGAGGGAGAAAGACAGAGAGGGAGAGAAAGAGGGAGAGAGAGAGAAAGACAGAGAGGGAGAGAAAGAGGGAGAGAGGGAGAGAAAGAGGGAGAGAGGGAGGGGGAAAGGTGGTTGAGCAGAGAATCGAATATAAATCATAGGATTTTTAATAGTATTTTTAAACAGGTGTCACCTATTAATCAATGAAATTGCCTTCCTTAGGTTAAATGCTTTTAAGAGGCGCATCACGGTTTCCTCTTGTCATCCGCAACACTTATTCACAGTAATATCCCACTGCTGAATCTCTCTCTGTGGTTACTAACACTCCAGAGAAGGTGCCCTTTCCTCCCACTCATTCCTCAGAGCTAATGGCCAGAAGCCTAATGCCATCATTAATGAGAGAGAGAGAGAGAGAGAGAGAGAGAGAGAGAGAGAGAGAGAAGGGAGAGAGAGAGAGAGAGAGAGAGAGAGAGAGAGAGAGAGAGAGAGAGAGAGATAGAGAGAGGGGGGGGAGTGGGAGAGAGAGAGAGATTGTGGAAAGATAGAGGAGAGAGAGTGGAGATACAGAGGAGCAAGATATAGACAGGAGAGAGAGGAGCAGGAGGAAATGGAGCTTAATTATTAGGCTGTAATTATAATTATATTATTATTATATATATTATATATACTCATATACTGTAGTTACTCCCAAAAGGAGTGTTGCAGAGGAGACATGTAACATGTTCTCTGTAGAAGAGACTTCTCTGCACATTTTAAAAATATGAAGAGGGATGGAGGGAGGGAGAAGAGATGGATGGGATAGAGTGTAGGCAGAAGAGAGACAGAGAGAGGGAGAGAGAGAGAGAGAGAGAGAGATAATTGGGGTGCTTGAATTTTACCACATTGAGATAAAAACAAATATTTTAAAGAGTGTAAAAAAAAATGCCTTTGATTTCATCAAATAATCAAATATTAAGTCAGTTTGTTCTCTGCTGCTGATGTGGTCCCCCACAAACCATCTTCATGACAATCTTCTTCTCAGTTCCTAAAAGGAGAAAACCCCTCAGACACAGTTGACTATCATTTCATATTAAAAAGAGTAACAAGGTTTTCTTTTGACAGCAACAATATGAAGGAATGGGAACGTGTTGTGGGTATGAAATTATAAGAAGACTTCCTGTTACATAAGAAGGTGTGGATCTATTTTCAACACTTTGTTGCCAACCTGCTTCCTGGTTACCAAGCAGGTAAATTCACAAACGCCCTTAAATAGTCAGTCAGACGGACAGACAGATGGACAGACGGACGGACAGAGTGTTTGTGTGTGTGTTTCAACAAATGGATGTTCAATATTTGGCACTGACTGTATCCGTTTTCCAACTTGACTTGGTTTTCCGCTACAGTGGCTTTCAATCTAGGTATAATATCCTTTTCTATCCTTCTTCTTCTTCTTCTTCTTCTTCTTCTTCTTCTTCTTCACCATGATAAGAACAGCCACCTATTCTACATGCTAGTTCTATTCTAGATTCTAGTTCTGTTCTATTCTAGTTCTATTCTATTCTAGTTCTATTCTAGTTCTATTCTATTCTATTCTATTCTATTTTAGTTCTATTCTATTCTAGTTCTATTCTATTCTATTCTAGTTCTATTCTATTATATTATATTCTAGTTCTATTCTATTCTAGTTCTATTCTATTCTAGTTCTATTCTAGTTCTGTTCTATTCTAGTTCTATTCTATTCTATTCTAGTTCTATTCTATTCTATTCTAGTTCTATTCTATTCTAGTTCTATTCTATTCTATTCTAGTTCTATTCTATTCTAGTTCTATTCTATTCTAGTTCTATTCTATTCTATTCTAGTTCTATTCTATTCTAGTTCTATTCTATTCTATTCTAGTTACACCAACATCTACATATGTATTAATACAATTCTCCTCTCTGCCAGGTACACCAAGATGAAGACAGCCACCAACATCTACATATTTAACCTGGCTCTGGCTGACTTCCTGGTCCTCGCTACCTTACCCTTCCAGGGAACAGACGTTTTCCTGGGCTTCTGGCCGTTCGGCAACGCCCTCTGCAAGGCCGTGGTCTCCATCGACTACTACAACATGTTCACCAGCACCTTTACTCTGACCGTGATGAGCATGGATCGCTACGTGGCCGTGTGCCATCCGGTCAAGGCCCTGGACATGAGGACGCCCCACAAGGCCAAGGTGGTCAACATCTGCGTGTGGGTCCTGGCGTCGGCGATAGGGGTACCGGCCATGGTGTTGGGAGATGTGGAGGTGGAGGTCGAACATAACAGTAGGTTATATTGGGTGTCTGTCTGTCTGTCTGTCTGTCTGTCTGTCTGTCTGTCTGTCTGTCTGTCTGCCTGCCTGCCTGCCTGCCTGCCTGCCTGTCTGTCTGTCTGTCTGTCTGTCTGTCTGTCTGTCTGTCTGTCTGTCTGTCTGTCTGTCTGTCTGTCTGTCTGTCTGTCTCTGTCTGTCTGTCTCTGTCTGTCTGTCTCTGTCTGTCTGTCTGTCTGTCTGTCTGTGGTGACGTTCAGCCTGTGGTGACATTCAGCCCCAATTCTGATATTTCTTTCGGTAGTTGGTCTTTTGATCTACCAGATCAGCTCTGATAAATAAGGAGTAGTAGACATTGTTAATTATCAAGTCTGATTTATCTGTCTGACCCTCAGTCTGACCTCTGTGTTCATCTATATTCAATTTCAGTTCAATTTAAGGGGTTTATCGATATGAGAAACATGTGTTTTACATTGCCAAAGCAAGTGAAAAATATGAAAAATGAAATAAACAATAAAAAATTAACAGTTAACATTCTACTCCCAAATGTTCCAAAGGAATAGAGACATTTCAAATTTCATAGGCAAAATACAGTGTTGTAACAATGTGCAAATAGTTAAAGTACCAACAAACAAATATATATGTGGGTTGTATTTACAATGGTTCTTGTTCTTCACTGGTTGCCCTTTTCTTGTGGCAACAGGTCACAAATCTTGATGCTGTGAAGGCACACTGTGGAATTTCACCCAGTAGATATGGAAGTTAGTCAAAATTGGATTTGTTTTTGAGTTATTTTTGGGTCTGTTGTAATCTAAGGGAAATATGTATCTCTAATATGGTCATACATTGGGCAGGAGGTTAGGAAGTACAGCTCAGTTTCCACCTCATTTTGTGGGCAGTGTGCACATAGCCTGTCTTCTCTTGAGAGCCAGGTCTGCCTACGGTGGCCTTTCTCAATAGCAAGGCTATGCTCACTGAGTCAGTCACTGTGTACTCTCTGTTTAGGGCAAAATAGCTTTCTAGTTTGTTCTGTTTTTTTGTTAATTCTTTCCAATGTGTCAAGTAATGGTATTTTTGTTTTCTCATGATTTGATTGGGTTTAATTTTGTTGCCTCCTGAGGCTTGTGGGGTCTGGTTGTGTTTGTGAACAGCGCCCCAGGACCAGCTTGCTTAGGGGACTCTTCTCCAGGTTCATCTCTCTGTAGGTGATGGCTTTGTTATGGAATGTTTGGGAATAACTTCCTTTTAAGTGGATGTAGAATTTAACGTCTCTTTTCTGGATTTTGATCATTAGCGGGTATCGGCCTAATTCTGCTCTGCATGCATTATTTTGTGTTTTACGTTGTACACAGAGGATATTTCTTTACAGAATTCTGCATTCAGAGTCTCTATTTGGTGTTTTTCCCATTTTGTGAATTCTTGGTTGGTGAGCGGACCCCAGACCTCACAACCATAAAGGGCAATGGGTTCTATGACTGATCCAAGTATTTTTAGCCAGATCCTAATTGGTATGTTCCACCTCTCTTCCTCCCATCTTCCCATCTTGGTATGTTGCATTTTATGTTCCTTTTGATGGCATAGAAGGCCCTTTGTATTTGTGGTCCTGGCAACTAGACCTTTTTTGGAACACCATTATTTTTTTGTCTTACTTCTGTGCAGAAGATATAGGTGCTGCTGTAGGCCCTCCGTCATTGGTGACAGAAGCACCAGATCATCAGCAAACAGTAGACATTTGACTTCAGATTCTAGTAGGGTGTGGCTGGGTGCTGCAGACTGTTCTAGTGCCCTCGCCAAATTGTTTAAATGTATGTTGAAGAGGGTGGGGCTTAAGCTGCATCCCTGTCTCACCCCACGACCCTGTGTGAAGAAATGTGTGTTTTTTGCAGATTTTAACCGCACACTTGTTGTTTGTGTACATGGATTTTATAATGCCGTATGTCCATGCCAAATTGAATCGAAGGCTTTTTTGAAAACAACAAAGCATGAGAAGACGTTGCCTTTGTTTTAGTTGGTTTGCTTTTCAATTAGGGTGTGGACGGTGTATACATGGTCTGTCATACGATAATTTGGTAAAAAGCCAATTTGACATTTGCTCATTACGTTGTTTCCACTGAGGACATGTACCAGTCTGCTGTAAATCAAAATGCAGAGGATTTCCACAAGGTTACTGTTGACGCATATCCCCACAAAAGTTATTGGGGTCAAATTTATCTCCCCTTTTGTGGTTTGGGGTCCTCGGTTCCAGATATTGTGGAAGATGCCAGAACTAAGGATGATGTTAAAGAGTTTAATTAAATATAGCCAATTGGAATCTGTGGTCAGTATATTTTATCATTTAATTTACGATACCATCAACACCATGGGACTTTTTGGGTTGAAGGGTTTGTATTTTGTCCTGTAGTTTAATTCAACAAAATTGAAGAATCCAGTGGGTTCTGGTAATCTTTTATAATTGATTCTAAGATTTTGTAATTGGTCATGTATATGTTTTTGTTTTTTTGTTTGTTGTTCTTTGTTTTAGGGCCAAAAAGATTGGAGAAGTGATTTATCTTTTTCCGTTTTGGATAGATAACACGTTGTGTTGTTGTTTGTTTAGTGTTTTCCAATTTGCCCAGAATTGGTTCGATTCTATGGATTCTTCAATTACATTGAGCTGATTTCTGACGTGGTATTCCTTATTTTTTTCCCCATATTGTGTTTCTGTATCGTTTTAGTGATTCGTCAAGGCTCAGGTTTTTGGAGTCCTATGTTTTTGATTGGATAGGTTTCTTAATTTATTTCTTATGTTTTTCGCATTCTTCATCAAAACATTGTTGTTCATTTTCTTAGGTTGTCTGCTTGAAATTATTTGATTTGATAGGGAAGCTGAGAGGTCAAATAAACTGTTTGGGTTTTCAACTGCCAAATTTACATTTTTTTTCCCAGGAAGTTGTCTAAAAGGGATTTGGTATTTGATATTTTGTTAGGATCCCCATTAACCACTAGGCTACCTGCCTCCCCTTGTTGCAAAAGCAGCAGCTACTCCACACCAAACATGAAACATGCCATAATACCGAACATTAACAGACAAGAACAGCTCAACGACAGAACTACATCAATTAAAACATATTTTAAAAGGCCTACATATCAATACCAATACATACACACAAACTATGTAGGTCCAATAGAGGAGAGTCATTGTGCCGCGAGGTGTTGCTTTATCTGTTTTTTGAAACCAGGTTTGCTGTTTATTTGAGCAATTTGAGATGGAACGGAGTTCCATGCGATAATGGCTCTCTATAATACTGTACGCTTTCTTGAATTTGTTCTGGATTTGGGGACTGTGAAAAGACCCCTGGTGGCATGTCTGGGGACTGTGAAAAGACCCCTGGTGGCATGTCTGGGGAATGTGAAAAGACCCCTGGTGGCATGTCTGGGGACTGTGAAAAGACCCCTGGTGGCATGTCTGGGGACTGTGAAAAGACCCCTGGTGGAGAAAGTGTGTCAGAGCTGGAAGTTGCAAACAATGTGGGATTTATATTTATATTCCATATAAAAATAAGAATTGATGCAGTCAGTCTCTCATCAACTCTTACCTAAGAGAGACTGGCATGCATAGCATTTATACAGTATTATATATCAGTCCTATGATTATAATGAAGAGCAATACGTGCCGCTCTGTTCTGGACCAGCTGCAGCTTAACTAGGTCTTTCCTGGCAGCACTGGACCACACGACTGGACAATAATCAAGATTAGACAAAACTAGAGCCTGCAGGACTTGCTTTTTGGAATGTGATGTCAAAAATGCAGAGCATCTCTCTTTATTAAGGACAGACCTCTCCCCATCTTTACAACCATTGTATCAATATGTTTTGACCATGACAGTTTACAATCGAAGGTAATTTTTTTCTCCTCAACTTGTTCAACAGCCACACCATTAATTACCAGATTCAGTTGAGGTCTAGAACTTAGGGAATGCTTTGTTCCTCAGCTCCTGACTGGTGCAGCAGTCTAAGGCACTGCCTCTCAGTGTCAAATCCAGGCTGCATCACAACCAGCTGTGATTTGGAGTCCCAAATGGGCAGTTTGGCAGGTGTAGAACATCATTGGAAAAAATAATTTGTTTTTAACTGACTTGCCTAGTTAAATAAAGGTAACATACATGATTTGTACCAAATACAATGCTCTTAGTTTTAGAGATGATCAGGACCAGTTTATTACTGGCCACCCATTCCAAAACAGACTGCAACTCTTTGTTAAGGGTTTCAGTGACTTCATTAGTTGTGGTTGCTGATGCGTATATGGTTGAAACATCAGCATACATGGACACACGTGCTTTGTTTAATGCCAGTGGCAGGTCATTGGTAAAAATAGAAAAGAGTAGAGGGCCTAGAGAGCTGCCCTGCAGTACACCACACTTTATATGTTTGACATTTTAGAACTTCCATTAAAGAAAACCCTTTGAGTTCTATTAGATAGATAGATCTGAATCCACGATATTTCAGAAGTTGAAAAGCCATAACACATACGTTGTTTTTCAACAACAGGTTATGGTCAATAATATCAAGGGCTGCGCTGAAATCTAACAGTACAGATCCCACAATCTTCTAATGATCAATTTCTTTCCACCAAGCTTCAGTCATTTGTATCAGTGCAGGACATGTTGAGTGCCCTTCTCTATAAGCATGCTGAAAGTCTGTTGTTAATTTGTTTACAAAGAAATAGCATTGTATTAGGTCAAACACGATTCTTTCCAACAGTTTGCTAAGAGCTGGAAGCAAGCTGATAGGTCTGCTGTTAGAACCAGTAAAGTCCGCTTTACCTCCCTTTGGTAGAGGAATTAGGTTGATAAGTTGATATGACAGATAGGAATGGCAATAGAGTCAGCATCCATCCCCAGTAGCTTTCCATCTAAGTCGTCAATGCCAGGAGGTTTGTCATTATTGATCTTTAAAAAATATAATTTTCCTCCACTCCAACACTAACTTTACAAAATTCAAACTCACAATGCTTTAGACAGGAAACAGAAACAGACATTTCCTGTCTTCATTATTATTTGTTTTTTATGCATGAATACGGAATGTTTGGGAATAACTTCCTTTACTTACTGTTTGTTGTGGGAATTTCCTGCCTAAGTTTGCCCACTTTGCCATAATTGGCAACATCAAATAGTTTTGTGATGAATAAGCCATCTGATTCGATAAAAGTTGAGTTGAATTTGTCTTTCTGCCCATAATCCAAAGTTGTTTTTCCATCATTCTTTATATCATTAATCTTGGCTTCAAAATACAGTTTCTTCTTCTTTTTGTTGAGTTTAGTCACATAATTTCTCAATTTGCAGTAAGTCAGCCAGTCAGATGTGCAGCCAGACATATTAGCCACTCCTTTTGCCCCATCTCTTTCAACCATACAGTTTTTCAATTCCTCATCAATTAATGGAGACTTAATAAACTCAGTAAAAAAAGAAACATCCTTTTTTCAGGACCCTGTCTTTCAAAGATAATTTGTAAAAATGTAAATAACAACACAGATCTTCATTGTAAAGGGTTTAAACACTGTTTCCCCATGCTTGTTCAATGAACCATGACAATTAATGAACATGCACCTGTGGAATGGTCGTTAAGACACTAACAGCTTACAGACGGTAGGCAATTAAGGTCACAGTTATGAAAACTTAGGACACTAAAGAGAATTTTCTATAAAAAAAACACCAAACGAAAGATGTCCAGGGTCCCTGCTCATCTGTGTTAACGTGCCTTAGGCATGCTGCAAGGAAGCATGAGGACTGCAGATATGGCCAGGGCAATAAATTGCGATGTCCATACTGTGAGATGCCTAAGACAGCGCTACAGGGAGACAGGGAGGACAGCTGATCGTACTTGCAGTAGCAGACCACGTGTAACAATACCTGCACAGGATCGGTACATCCGAACATCACATCTGCAGGACAGGTACAGGATGGCAACAACAACTGTCTGAGTTACACCAAGAATGCTCAATCCCTCCATCAGTGCTCGGACTGTCCACAATAGGCTGAGAGAGCCTGGACTGAGGGCTTGTAGGCCTGTTGTAAGGCAGGTCCTCACCAGAAATCACCGGCAACAATGACCAGACAGGACTGGCAAAAAGTGATCTTCACTGACAAGTTGTGGTTTTGTTGTTTTGTTGTCATTGCAGGCAGTCTCAATGCTATGCGTTACAGGGAAGACATCCTCCTCCCTCATGTGGTACCCTTCCTGCAGGCTCATCCTGACATGACCTTCCAACATGACAATGCCACCAGCCATACTGCTCGATCTGTACATGATTTCCCGCAAGACAGGAATGTCAGTGTTCTGCCATGGCCAGTATGTTCAGGGACACATTATTCCATTTCTGTTTGTCACATGTCTGTGGAACTTGTTCATTTAGTTTTTCTCAGTTGTTGAATCTTGCTCTGTTCATACAAATATGTACACATGTTAAGTTTGCAGAAAATAAATAAAATATATATATTTTTTACTGAGTTTAGTTCTAACAGTTAGTTTCTTAATAAGTGTATGTAAACTTCCGTGTGTGTGTGTATGTGTGTGCTGCAGGGGTTGAAGCTATAAACCATAGGCTTGGCTCTCTCATCCCTTCCAGGCTTTTGGGAGGAGGACAGAAGACGGAAGCAATGGCTCCACGCGCTCTGGTATCTTTCATGGATATGTTTCCTCTTTTGGTGCAGGATAGTTGAGGAAGATATATGTTCCTCTCAAGTTCTTGGCTCTTTCCAGAACAGCTACCTTGTCCTTGAACTTCAGGAACTTGACCACTATTGGCCTGGGCCAGCGGTGGGATTTCAAGTCCTGGGGGTGCGCTCAACCTCATCTTCAATTTCTCAGAGATCATTTCCCTCACTTTGTCCTCAGACTCTGTCCAGGTCTCATGTGGAGATTCCGTCCACAACCATGTTGTTCCACTTTGATTGTCCCTCGAGACAGGCACAAACCCGGGACAATCTGCGGTCCACAATGGATAACCGCACCTTCAAGCCCTCAATAAACTCTGCTAGCTTGATGGGCAGCTAGAGTTGAAGTCAGAAGTTTACATAAACTTTAGATTGGAGTCATTTCAACCACTCCACAAATTTCTTCTTAAAAAACTTTGGTGTTGGAAAGTCGGATAGGACATCTACTTTGTGCATGACACAAGTCATTTTTACAACAATTGTTTACAGAGAATATTTCACTTATAATTCACTGTATCACAATTCCAGTGGGTCAGAAGTTTACATACACTAAGTTGACTGTGCCTTTAAACAGCTTGGAAAATTCGAAAAAATGATGTCATGGCTTTAGAAGCTTCTGATAGGCCAATTGTGGTTTACAGTGTCTGAATGACATATCTACTGTGGTTTACAGTGTCTGAATGACATATCTACTGTGGTTTACAGTGTCTGAATGACATATCTACTGTGGTTTACACTGTCTGAATGACATATCTACTGTGGTTTACACTGTCTGAATGACATATCTACTGTGGTTTACAGTGTCTGAATGACATATCTACTGTGGTTTACACTGTCTGAATGACATATCTACTGTGGTTTACAGTGTCTGAATGAAATATCTACTGTGGTTTACACTGTCTGAATGACATATCTACTGTGGTTTACAGTGTCTGAATGACATATCTACTGTAAACTGTTTAATGTAACCCTACCTCACACAGGAAGAGGAACATCCGTAGAGTACGACCCTACCTCACATGTACATCCTGAATGACCCATCACACAGGAAGAGGAACATCTACTACCTCACACAGGAAGAGGTAGATTTACGACCCTACCTCACACAGGAAGAGTGTACATCCGGAAGAATGACCCTACCTCACACAGGAAGAGGAACATCTGTAGAGTACGACCCTACCTCACACAGGAAGAGGAACATCTGTAGAGTACAGGAAGAGGAACACCCTACCTCACACAGGAAGAGGAACATCCGTAGAGTACGAACCCTACCTCACACAGGAAGAGGAACATCCAGGAAGTAGAGACCTAACTCACAGGAAGAGGAACATCCGTAGAGTACGACCCTCACACAGGAAGAGGTACATCTGTGACCCTACCTCACACAGGAAGAGGAACATCTGTAGAGTACGACCCTACCTCACACAGGAAGAGGAACATCCGTAGAGGTACACGACCCTACCTCACACAGGAAGAGGAACATCCGTAGAGTACGACCCTACCTCACACAGGAAGAGGAACATCTGTAGAGTACGACCCTACCTCACACAGGAAGAGGAACATCTGTAGAGTACGACCCTACCTCACACAGGAAGAGGTACATCTGTAGAGTACGACCCTACCTCACACAGGAAGAGGAACATCTGTAGAGTACGACCCTACCTCACACAGGAAGAGGAACATCTGTAGAGTACGACCCTACCTCACACACATCTGTAGAGTACGACCCTACCTCACACAGGAAGAGGAACATCCGTAGAGTACGACCCTACCTCACACAGGAAGAGGAACATCTGTAGAGTACGACCCTACCTCACACAGGAAGAGGAACATCCGTAGAGTACGACCCTACCTCACACAGGAAGAGGAACATCCTACGACCCTACCTCACACAGGAAGAGGAACATCCGTAGAGTACGACCCTACCTCACACAGGAAGAGGAACATCCGATAGAGTACGACCCTACCTCACACAGGAAGAGGAACATCCGTAGAGTACGACCCTACCTCACACAGGAAGAGGTACATCCGTAGAGTACGACCCTACCTCACACTACATCCGTAGAGTCGACCCACCTCACACAGGAAGAGGAACATCCATAGAGTCTGACCCTACCTCACACAGGAAGAGGAACATCCACAGGTAGAGTACGACCTACCTCACACAGGAAGAGGTACATCCACTACCTCACACAGGAAGAGGAACATCTGTAGAGTACGACCCTACCTCACACAGGAAGAGGAACATCTGTAGAGTACGACCCTACCTCACACAGGAAGAGGAACATCCGTCACACAGGAAGAGAGACCCTACCTCACACAGGAAGAGGAACATCCCTACGACCCTACCTCACACAGGAAGAGGAACATCCGTAGAGTACGACCCTACCTCACACAGGAAGAGGAACATCTGTAGAGAACACGACCCTACCTCACACAGGAAGAGGTACATCTGTAGAGTACGACCCTACCTCACACAGGAAGAGGTACATCCGTAGAGTACGACCCTACCTCACACAGGAAGAGGAACATCTGTAGAGTACGACCCTACCTCACACAGGAAGAGGAACATCCGTAGAGTACGACCCTACCTCACACAGGAAGAGGAACATCTGTAGAGTACGACCCTACCTCACACAGGAAGAGGAACATCTGTAGAGTACGACCCTACCTCACACAGGAAGAGGAACATCCGTAGACCCTACCTCACACAGGAAGAGGAACATCTGTAGAGTACGACCCTACCTCACACAGGAAGAGGGAACCCTACCTCACACAGGAAGAGGTACATCCTGTCACACAGGAAGAGGAACATCCGTAGAGTACGACCCTACCTCACACAGGAAGAGGAACATCTGTAGAGTACGACCCTACCTCACACAGGAAGAGGTACATCTGTAGAGTACGACCCTACCTCACACAGGAAGAGGTACATCCGTAGAGTACGACCCTACCTCACACAGGAAGAGGAACATCTGTAGAGTACGACCCTACCTCACACAGGAAGAGGAACATCCTGTAGAGTACGACCCTACCTCACACAGGAAGAGGTACATCTGTAGAGTACGACCCTACCTCACACAGGAAGAGGAACATCCGTAGAGTACGACCCTACCTCACACAGGAAGAGGAACATCTGTAGAGTACTCACACAGGAAGAGGAACATCTACGACCCTACCTCACACAGGAAGAGGAACATCTACCTACCTCACACAGGAAGAGGAACATCTGTAGAGTACGACCCTACCTCACACAGGAAGAGGTACATCCGTAGAGTACGACCCTACCTCACACAGGAAGAGGAACATCACAGAGTACGACCCTACCTCACACAGGAAGAGGAACATCTGTAGAGTACGACCCTACCTCACTACATCTGTAGAGTACGAGTACGACCCTACCTCACACAGGAAGAGGAACATCTGTAGAGTACGACCCTACCTCACACAGGAAAGGAGGTACATACCTCACACAGGAAGAGGAACATCCGACCCTACCTAGAGTACGACCCTACCTCACACCTCTCACACAGGAAGAGGAACATCCTACCTCACACAGGAAGAGGAACATCCGTAGAGTACGACCCTACCTCACACAGGAAGAGGAACATCTGTAGAGTACGACCCTACCTCACACAGGAAGAGGTACATCCGTAGAGTACGACCCTACCTCACACAGGAAGAGGAACATCTGTAGAGTACGACCCTACCTCACACAGGAAGAGGTACATCTGTAGAGTACGACCCTACCTCACACAGGAAGAGGTACATCCGTAGAGTACGACCCTACCTCACACAGGAAGAGGAACATCCGTAGAGTACGACCCTACCTCACACAGGAAGAGGAACATCTGTAGAGTACGACCCTACCTCACACAGGAAGAGGAAGAGGACCCTACCTCACACAGGAAGAGGTACATCTGTAGAGAGACCTACCTGACACGGGAAGAGGTACACGACCCTACCTCACACAGGAAGAGTACATCTGTAGAGTACGACCCTACCTCACACAGGAAGAGGTACATCCAGGAAGAGGTACGACCCTACCTCACACAGGAAGAGGAACATCTGACCCTACCTCACACAGGAAGAGGAACATCCGTAGAGTACTGACCCTACCTCACACAGGAAGAGGAACATCTGTAGAGTACGACCCTACCTCACACAGGAAGAGGTACACAGGACCCTACCTCACACAGGAAGAGGAACATCTGTAGAGTACGACCCTACCTCACACAGGAAGAGGTACATCCGTAGAGTACGACCCTACCTCACACAGGAAGAGGAACATCCGTAGAGTACGACCCTACCTCACACAGGAAGAGGAACATCTGTAGAGTACGACCCTACCTCACACAGGAAGAGGAACATCTGTAGAGTACGACCCTACCTCACACAGGAAGAGGAACATCTGTAGAGTACGACCCTACCTCACACAGGAAGAGACCCTACCTCACCAGGAAGAGGAACATCTACCTCACACATACCTCACACAGGAAGAGAACAGTAGAGTACGACCCCCTCACACACACACGACCCTACCTCACACAGGAAGAGGAACATCCGTAGAGTACGAACCCTACCTCACACAGGAAGAGGTACATCCGTAGAGTACGACCCTACCTCACACAGGAAGAGGAACATCCTACCTACCTCACACAGGAAAGAGGTACATCACAGGAAGAGAACATCCACGACCCTACCTCACACAGGAAGAGGTACATCCGTAGAGTACGACCCTACCTCACACAGGAAGACCCTACCTCACACAGGAAGAACAGTAGATCCGTACGACCCTACCTCACAGGAAGAGGAAGGAAGAGGAACATCCTACGACCCTACCTCACACAGGAAGAACATCCGTAGAGTACGACCCTACCTCACACAGGAAGAGGAACATCTGTCAGAGTACGACCCTACCTCACACAGGAAGAGGTACATCCGTAGAGTACGACCCTACCTCACACAGGAAGAGGAACATCTGTACGACCCTACCTCACACAGGAAGAGGAACATCCGTAGAGTACGACCCTACCTCACACAGGAAGAGGAACATCTGTAGAGTACGACCCTACCTCACACAGGAAGAGGTACATCCACAGAGTACGAAGAGGAACATCTGACCCTACCTCCTACCTCACACAGGAAGAGGACAGAGAGAACTACCTCACACAGGAAGAGGAACATCTGTAGAGTACGACCCTACCTCACACAGGAAGAGGAAAGAGGTACATCACACAGGAAGAGGAACATCTGTAGAGTACGACCCTACCTCACACAGGAAGAGGAACATCCGTAGAGTACGACCCTACCTCACACAGGAAGAGGAACATCTGTAGAGTGCGACCCTACCTCACACAGGAAGAGGAACATCTGTAGAGTGCGACCCTACCTCACACAGGAAGAGGAACATCTGAACATCACACAGGAAGAGGTGTAGACCCTACCTCACACAGGAAGAGGACACATCCGTAGAGTACGACCCTACCTCACACAGGAAGAGGTACGACCCTACCTCACACAGGAAACGTAGAGTACGACCCTACCTCACACAGGAAGAGGTACATCTGTAGAGTACGACCCTACCTCACACAGGAAGAGGTACATCACGACCCTACCTCACACAGGAAGAGGTACATCCGTAGAGTACGACCCTACCTCACACAGGAAGAGGAACATCCGTAGAGTACGACCCTACCTCACACAGGAAGAGGAACATCCGTAGAGTACGACCCTACCTCACACAGGAAGAGGAACATCTAGAGTACGACCCTACCTCACACAGAGAACATCCGCCTACCTCACAGGAAGAGAGAACATCCGTAGAGTACGACCCTACCTCACACAGGAAGAGGAACATCCACAGACCCTACCTCACACAGGAAGAGGAACATCTGTAGAGTACGACCCTACCTCACACAGGAAGAGGAACATCTGTAGAGTACGACCCCCTCACACAGGAAGAGGTACACACCCTACCTCACAGGAAGAGGAACATCTGTAGAGTACGACCCTACCTCACACAGGAAGAGGAACATCCGTAGAGTACGACCCTACCTCACACAGGAAGAGGAACATCCGTAGAGTACGACCCTACCTCACACAGGAAGAGGAACATCCGTCACACAGGAAGAGGAACAGAGTACGACCCTACCTCACACAGGAAGAGGTACATCTGTAGAGTACGACCCTACCTCACACAGGAAGAGGTACATCCGTAGAGTACGACCCTACCTCACACAGGAAGAGGAACATCTGTAGAGTACGACCCTACCTCACACAGGAAGAGGTACATCCGTAGAGTACGACCCTACCTCACACAGGAAGAGGAACATCCTACCCTACCTCACACAGGAAGAGGAACATCTGTAGAGTACGACCCTACCTCACACAGGAAGAGGAACATCCGTAGAGTACGACCCTACCTCACACAGGAAGAGTGCGACATCTGTAGAGTACGACCCTACCTCACACAGGAAGAGGAACATCGTAGAGTACGACCCTACCTCACACAGGAAGAGGAACATCCTGTAGAGTAGACCCTACCTCACACAGGAAGAGGAACATCTGTAGAGACCCTACCTCACACGACCCTACCTCACACAGGAAGAGGAACATCCGTAGAGACGACCCTACCTCACACAGGAAGAGGTACATCTGTAGAGTACGACCCTACCTCACACAGGAAGAGGTACATCCGTCACACAGGAAGAGTACGACCCTACCTCACACAGGAAGAGGTACATCCGTAGAGTACGACCCTACCTCACACAGGAAGAGGAAGAGAGTACGACCCTACCTCACAGGAAGAGGTACATCCGTAGAGTACGACCCTACCTCACACAGGAAGAGGAACATCACAGGAAGAGGAACATCTGTAGAGTACGACCCTACCTCACACAGGAAGAGGAACATAGATACGACCCTACCTCACACAGGAAGAGGAACAGGAACGACCCTACCTCACACACAGGAAGAGGAACATCTGTAGAGTACGACCCTACCTCACACAGGAAGAGGAACATCCCAGAGTACGACCCTACCTCACACAGGAAGAGGAACA
>NC_088415.1:3282696-3295196 GCF_034236695.1 Oncorhynchus nerka | reverse complement strand
TCAACTAAATTCCCTGTCATTTTAGTCAAATAAATTCCCTGTCATTTTAGTCAACTAAATTCCCTGTCATTATAGTCAACTAAATTCCCTGTCATTATTGTCAACTAAATTCCCTGTCATTTTAGTCAACTAAATTCCCTGTCATTATAGTCAACTAAATTCCCTGTCATTATAGTCAACTAAATTCCCTGTCATTATGGTCAACTAAATTCCCTTTCATTTTAGTCAACTAAATTCCCTGTCATTTTAGTCAAATAAATTCCCTGTCATTTTAGTCAACTAAATTCCCTGTCATTATAGTCAACTAAATTCCCTGTCATTATAGTCAACTAAATTCCCTGTCATTTTAGTCAACTAAATTCCCTTTCATTTTAGTCAACTAAATTCCCTGTCATTTTAGTCAACTAAATTCCCTGTCATTATAGTCAACTAAATTCCCTGTCATTTTAGTCAACTAAATTCCCTGTCATTATAGTCAACAAAATTCCCTGTCATTATAGTCAACTAAATTCCCTGTCATTATAGTCAACTAAATTCCCTGTCATTTTAGTCAACTAAATTCCCTTTCATTTTAGTCACATCACTTTTTAATCACCTCATTAACCTTTAGTAAACATAAATCACAGACTCAAATGTGAACAAACATACACAGCCTGGTCCTACCAACACATTTTACTGCATAACATCCTATTCTCTTCCCAACAGCAGAAATATGACAAACATACAGTATGTAAGAAAAATATTATAATATATAAGAATTATTTGATCATGTAAATTCCTATTTCAGCCTACACACAGTATTTACCCAGTCAGATATAGAGGGGTTATTAACCCAGTCAGATATAGAGGAGTTATTAACCCAGTCAGATACAGAGGAGTTATTAACCCAGTCAGATATAGAGGAGTTATTAACCCAGTCAGATATAGAGGAGTTATTTACCCAGTCAGAGGGGTTATTAACCCAGTCAGATATAGAGGAATTATTAACCCAGTCAGATATAGAGGAGTTATTTACCCAGTCAGAGGGGTTATTAACCCAGTCAGATATAGAGGGGTTATTTACCCAGTCAGATATAGAGGAGTTATTCACCCAGTCAGATATAGAGGAGTTATTAACCCAGTCAGATATAGAGGGGTTATTAACCCAGTCAGATATAGAGGAGTTATTAACCCAGTCAGATATAGAGAAGTTATTAACCCAGTCAGATATAGAGGAGTTATTAACCCAGTCAGATATAGAGGAGTTATTTACCCAGTCAGATATAGAGGAGTTATTAACCCAGTCAGATATAGAGGAGTTATTAACCCAGTCAGAGGAGTTATTAACCCAGTCAGATATAGAGGTGTTATTAACCTAGTCAGAGGAGTTATTAACCCAGTCAGATATAGAGGAGTTATTAACCCAGTCAGATATAGAGGAGTTATTAACCCAGTCAGAGGAGTTATTAACCCAGTCAGATATAGAGGAGTTATTAACCCAGTCAGATATAGAGGAGTTATTAACCCAGTCAGATATAGAGGAGGTATTAACCCAGTCAGAGGAGTTATTAACCCAGTCAGAGGAGTTATTTACCCAGTCAGATATAGAGGAGTTATTAACCCAGTCAGATATAGAGGAGGTATTAACCCAGTCAGAGGGGTTATTCACCCAGTCAGATACAGAGGAGTTATTAACCCAGTCAGATATAGAGAAGTTATTAACCCAGTCAGATATAGAGAAGTTATTATCCCAGTCAGATATAGAGGAGTTATTAACCCAGTCAGAGGGGTTATTAACCCAGTCAGATATAGAGGAGTTATTAACCCAGTCAGATATAGAGGAGTTATTAACCCAGTCAGATATAGAGGAGTTGTTAACCCAGTCAGATATAGAGGAGTTATTAACCCAGCCAGATATAGAGGAGTTATTAACCCAGTCAGAGGGGTTATTTTCCCAGTCAGATATAGAGGAGTTATTAACCCAGTCAGATATAGAGGAGTTATTTACCCAGTCAGATATAGAGGAGTTATTAACCCAGTCAGATATAGAGGAGTTATTTACCCAGTCAGATATAGAAGGGTTATTTACCCAGTCAGATATAGAGGGGTTATTAACCCAGTCAGATATAGAGGCGTTATTAACCCAGTCAGATATAGAGGGGTTATTTACCCAGTCAGATATAGAGGCGTTATTAACCCAGTCAGATATAGAGGGGTTATTTACCCAGTCAGATATAGAGGAGTTATTAACCCAGTCAGATATAGAGGGGTTATTAACCCAGTCAGATATAGAGGAGTTATTAACCCAGTCAGATATAGAGGAGTTATTAACCCAGTCAGATATAGAGGTGTTATTAACCCAGTCAGATATAGAGGAGTTATTAACCCAGTCAGAGGGGTTATTTACCCAGTCAGATATAGAGGGGTTATTTACCCAGTCAGATATAGAGGGGTTATTTACCCAGTCAGATATAGAGGGGTTATTTACACAGTCAGATATAGAGGAGTTATTAACCCAGTCAGATATAGAGGAGTTATTAACCCAGTCAGATATAGAGGAGTTATTAACCCAGTCAGATATAGAGGTGTTATTAACCCAGTCAGATATAGAGGAGTTATTAACCCAGTCAGATATAGAGGAGCTATTAACCCAGTCAGAGGGGTTATTTACCCAGTCAGATATAAAGGAGTTATTAACCCAGTCAGATATAGAGGAGTTATTAACCCAGTCAGATATAGAGGAGTTATTAACCCAGTCAGATATAGAGGAGTTATTAACCCAGTCAGAGGGGTTATTTTCCCAGTCAGATATAGAGAAGTTATTAACCCAGTCAGATATAGAGAAGTTATTAACCCAGTCAGATATAGAGGAGTTATTAACCCAGTCAGAGGGGTTATTAACCCAGTCAGATATAGAGGAGTTATTAACCCAGTCAGATATAGAGGAGTTATTAACCCAGTCAGATATAGAGGAGTTATTAACCCAGTCAGATATAGAGGAGTTATTAACCCAGCCAGATATAGAGGAGTTATTAACCCAGTCAGAGGGGTTATTTTCCCAGTCAGATATAGAGGAGTTATTAACCCAGTCAGATATAGAGGAGTTATTTACCCAGTCAGATATAGAGGAGTTATTAACCCAGTCAGATATAGAGGAGTTATTTACCCAGTCAGATATAGAAGGGTTATTTACCCAGTCAGATATAGAGGGGTTATTAACCCAGTCAGATATAGAGGTGTTATTAACCCAGTCAGATATAGAAGGGGTTATTTACCCAGTCAGATATAGAGGCGTTATTAACCCAGTCAGATATAGAGGGGTTATTTACCCAGTCAGATATAGAGGAGTTATTAACCCAGTCAGATATAGAGGGGTTATTTACCCAGTCAGATATAGAGGAGTTATTCACCCAGTCAGATATAGAGGAGTTATTAACCCAGTCAGATATAGAGGAGTTATTAACCCAGTCAGATATAGAGGAGTTATTAACCCAGTCAGATATAGAGGAGTTATTAACCCAGTCAGATATAGAGGTGTTATTAACCCAGTCAGATATAGAGGAGTTATTAACCCAGTCAGATATAGAGGGGTTATTTACCCAGTCAGATATAGAGGGGTTATTTACCCAGTCAGATATAGAGGGGTTATTTACCCAGTCAGATATAGAGGGGTTATTTACACAGTCAGATATAGAGGAGTTATTAACCCAGTCAGATATAGAGGAGTTATTAACCCAGTCAGATATAGAGGAGTTATTAACCCAGTCAGATATAGAGAGCAGAGATATAGAGGTGTTATTAACCCAGTCAGATATAGAGGAGTTATTAACCCAGTCAGATATAGAGGAGTTATTAACCCAGTCAGAGGGGTTATTTACCCAGTCAGATATAAAGGAGTTATTAACCCAGTCAGATATAGAGGAGTTATTAACCCAGTCAGATATAGAGGAGTTATTAACCCAGTCAGATATAGAGGAGTTATTAACCCAGTCAGAGGGGTTATTTACCCAGTCAGATATAGAGGAGTTATTAACCCAGTCAGATATAGAGGAGTTATTTACCCAGTCAGATATAGAGGGGTTATTTACCCAGTCAGATATAGAGGGGTTATTTACACAGTCAGATATAGAGGAGTTATTAACCCAGTCAGATATAGAGGAGTTATTAACCCAGTCAGAGGGGTTATTTTCCCAGTCAGATATAGAGGAGTTATTATCCCAGTCAGATATAGAGGAGTTATTTACCCAGTCAGATATAGAGGAGTTATTAACCCAGTCAGATATAGAGGAGTTATTAACCCAGTCAGAGGAGTTATTTACCCAGTCAGATATAGAGGAGTTATTAACCCAGTCAGATATAGAGGAGTTATTAACCCAGTCAGATATAGAGGAGTTATTAACCCAGTCAGAGGGGTTATTTACCCAGTCAGATATAGAGGAGTTATTAACCCAGTCAGATATAGAGGAGTTATTTACCCAGTCAGATATAGAGGGGTTATTTACCCAGTCAGATATAGAGGGGTTATTTACACAGTCAGATATAGAGGAGTTATTAACCCAGTCAGATATAGAGGAGTTATTAACCCAGTCAGATATAGAGGAGTTATTAACCCAGTCAGAGGGGTTATTTTCCCAGTCAGATATAGAGGAGTTATTAACCCAGTCAGATATAGAGGAGTTATTTACCCAGTCAGATATAGAGGAGTTATTAACCCAATCAGATATAGAGGAGTTATTAACTGAGTCAGATATAGAGGACTTATTTACCCAGTCAGATATAGAAGGGTTATTTACCCAGTCAGATATAGAGGGGTTATTAACCCAGTCAGATATAGAGGCGTTATTAACCCAGTCAGATATAGAGGGGTTATTTACCCAGTCAGATATAGAGGAGTTATTAACCCAGTCAGATATAGAGGAGTTATTTACCCAGTCAGATATAGAGGAATTATTAACCCAGTCAGATATAGAGGAGTTATTAACCCAGTAAGAGGGGTTATTAACCCAGTCAGATATAGAGGAGTTATTAACCCAGTCAGATATAGAGGAGTTATTAACCCAGTCAGATATAGAGGAGTTATTAACCCAGTCAGATATAGAGGGGTTATTAACCCAGTCAGATATAGAGGAGTTATTAACCCAGTCAGATATAGAGGAGTTATTTACCCAGTCAGATATAGTGTAGTGAAAGTGATGTCTCATGGTCTGACAAACACCACTCTAGCTCTGTCACCCTGTTCACTCATGGCTGTGCGGCCAGGCACGACTCCAACACCATCATTAAGTTTGCCGATGATAAAACATTGGTAGGCCTGATCACCGACAGCCTACATGTGAGACAGCCTACAGGGAAGAGGTCATCAAGACAAAGGAGATGATTGTGGACTACAGGAAAAGGAGGACCGAGCATGCCCCCCATTCTCATCGATGGGGCTGTAAGTGGAGCAGGTTGATAGCTTCAAGGTCCTTGATGTCTACATCACCAACAAACTAACTTGTCCAAGCACACCGAGACAGTCGTGAACAAAACCCATGGGTCCTCAGATCCTCAAAAGTTTCTACAGCTGCACCATCGAGAGCATCCTGACGGGTTGCATCACTGCCTGGTATGGCTACTGCTCGCCCTCCGACCGTAAGGCACTACAAATCAAATCAAATCAAATGTATTTATATAGCCCTTCGTACATCAGCTGATATCTCAAAGTGCTGTACAGAAACCCAGCCTAAAACCCCAAACAGCAAGCAATGCAGGTGTAGAAGCACACCTTCTACAGAGGCTAGTGCAAACGGCCCAGTACATAACCGGGGCCAAGCTTCCTGCCATCCTGGACCGCTGTACAAGGCAGTGTCAGAGGAAAGGCCCTAAAAATTGTCAAAGACCCCAGTCACCCAAGTCATAGACTGTTCTCTCTGCTACCACGCGTCCAAGCGTACGGAGCGCCAAGTCCGGGTCCAAAAGGCTTCTAAACAGCTTCTACCCCCAAGACATAAGACACCAGAACCTCTAATAGAATATGGCTACACATATTTTTTGCATTGCCACCCCCCGCTTCTACACTGCTGCTACTCTCTGTTAGTATCTATGCATAGTCACTTTAATAACTCTACCTACATGTACATATTACCTCAATTACCTCGACACCGGTGCCCCTGCACGTTGACTCTGTACCCCCGGCTATTGTTATTTTACTGCTACTCTTTAATTATTTGTTATTCTTATCTCTTACTTTCTTAAAATTGCATAGTTGGTTTAAGGGCTTGTAAATTAGCATTTCACTGAAGCAAGTAAGGAGGTTTTTAGAGACAAACAAACAGGCTTGCCACTGTACTGAGTCTGAGGTGTGGCCATTGAGGGAGATGTATTGGGTCTGATTAGTGAAGTACTGTAGTTTCCCTATGTGATCATCAGAGACAGTTGTCAGGAGAGACACTTGGATTGGTCCCAAGTGGCATAATCCTGTTCCGTTTGGAAAGCAGACTAGATAGTTTTTTGAAAAGACGTTCAGGTTCAGATGAGCTCCCATCCTTACAGAGTTGGAACACGGGTTAAAGGTGTTAGACTTGTTCCGTTTGGAAAGCAGGCTAGATAGGGTTTTTTGAAAGGGGGGGGGGGGTTGAAAGGGGGGGGGGTCATAATCACACCAAAGAGAAAGAAAGAGGCTTCTTCTAAACATCAATGATGTGAAGTGTTTCTTTTTTAGAAATTCTCTTTTGAAGTTCAGCATTGCTCCCTTCAGTTGCCAGGGTTTGTTAAAAACAATTCCACTGAACTGAATTTAGCTTTTGTAATTAAAGAGCTATAGGATCTGTCTGAGTTTTCCCAGCTGCTCGGGTTTTAGAGAGGCAGTTTTTGAAAGGCAGGCTGTGGAAATGTCCGAGCAAATGTCAGAGATTAAAGAGATTATACCTCGAGGGAGAGGGGTAAAAAAAAACAGAATGACTCCATTTTGGATTTGTGCGATGGAATTTATTTCTATGTTGAATCGTTTTGTGAATGAAAGTTAATCCAGTGAAGAATATATTGTTTAAGTGTCCATATGCCTACGGGACCTGTGTTTTCAAAGAGATTTGTTGGATTTGTTGGATTGGATTATTCTGTCCTCTCATTCCTATAATAAACCCTCTGTCCTATAGACATGAGGGTTGTTGAGCAACAAAACCGCCGGGGCAAAACTGATGGGGATGGCTTAGATTGGCGACAACATTTGAACTATATTTCGTCTCCAAAATGTTTATTAAAAACATAAATGCATTTGCACAATGAGCACTTCTTGTCTCTCAAATACATCGTTACAGTTGTTGGTTAGCTAGCTAGCGAATTTGGATTCATATTAGCATATAGACGTGACAGTCAAAACAAAGACATGGTATCAAAGAACAAGAGACAACAGCATGTGCAAATGAGGTAGGAGGTAAGGCAATAAATAGGCAATAGTTGCGAAGTAATTACAATTTAGCAATTAACACTGGTGTGATAGATGTGCAGATGATGATGTGCAAGTAGAAATACTGGTGTGTAAAAGATCAGAAAAACCAAAACAAATATGGGGATGAGGTAGGTAGTTGGTTGGATGGGCTATTTACAGATGGGCTGTGTACAGGTACAGTGATTGGTAAGCTGCTCTAACAGCTGATGCTTAAAGTTAGTGAGGGAGATATAAGTCTCCAACTTCAGGGATTTTTGCAATTCGTTCCAATTCGTTCCAGTCCAGACACTCATGTCCTAACCCTCATGTCCTAAATCACATGGCCTAACCCTCATGTCCTAACCCTTACATTAACTCACATGTCCTAACCCTCATGTCCTAACCCTCATGTCCTAACCCTCATGTCCTAACCCTTACATTAACCCTCATGTCCTAACCCTCATGTCCTAACCCTCATGTCCTAACCCTCATGTCCTAACCCTCATGTCCTAACCCTCATGTCCTAACCCTTACATTAACCCTCATGTCCTAACCCTCATGTCCTAACCCTCATGTCCTAACCCTCATGTCCTAATCCTCATGTCCTAACCCTCTGTCCTAACCCTCATGTCCTAACCCTCATGTCCTAAATCACATGGCCTAACCCTCATGTCCTAACCCTTACATTAACTCTCATGTCCTAAATCACATGTCCTAACCCTCATATCCTAACCCTCATGTCCTAACCCTTACATTAACCCTCATGTCCTAACCCTCATGTCCTAACCCTTACATTAACCCTCATGTCCTAACCCTCATGTCCTAACCCTCATATCCTAACCCTCATGTCCTAACCCATTAACCCTCATTAACCCTCATGTCCTAACCCTCATGTCCTAACCCTCATGTCCTAATCCTCATGTCCTAACCCTCTGTCCTAACCCTCATGTCCTAACCCTCATGTCCTAAATCACATGGCCTAACCCTCATGTCCTAACCCTTACATTAACTCTCATGTCCTAAATCACATGTCCTAACCCTCATATCCTAACCCTCATGTCCTAACCCTTACATTAACCCTCATGTCCTAACCCTCATGTCCTAACCCTCATGTCCTAACCCTCCTGCCCTAACCCTCATGTCCTAACCCTCATGTCTTAACCCTCATGTCCTAAACGTCATGTCCTAACCCTCATGTCTTAACCCTCCTGTCCTAACCCTCATGTCATAACCCTTACATTAACCCTCATGTCCTAACCCTCATGTCCTAACCCTCATGTCCTAACCCTCCTGCCCTAATCCTCCTGCCCTAACCCTCATGTCCTGACCCTCATGTCCTAACCCTTACATTAACCCTCATGTCCTAACCCTCATGTCCTAACCCTCACATTAACCCTCATGTCCTAACCCTCATGTCCTAACCCTCATGTCCTAACCCTCATGTCCTAACCCTCATGTCCTAACCCTCATGACCTAACCCTCATGTCCTAACCCTCATGTCCTAACCCTCATGTCCTAACCCTCATGACCTAACCCTCATGTCCTAACCCTTACATTAACCCTCATGTCCTAAACCTCATGTCCTAACCCTCACATTAACCCTCATGTCCTAACCCTCATGTCCTAACCCTCACATTAACCCTCTGTCCTGTCTCCCTCCCAGGTTTAGAGTGTATTGTAGTCCTCCCAGACCCTCGTAGCTAATGGGACTCTATGTCCAACCTTAACTTTAACCCCTATGTCCTGTTTCTAACCCTAACCACATCTCCTGTCTCTCTCCTAGGTATAGAGTGTAACATAGTCCTCCCAGACCCCCGTAGCTACTGGGACCCGGTGTTCGGCACCTGCGTCTTCCTCTTTTCCTTCCTCATCCCGGTTACCATCATCAGTGTCTGCTACAGCCTGATGGTCAATCGCCTTCGCAGCGTCCGGATCCTGTCCGGCTCCAAGGAGAAGGACCGTAACCTTCGCCGCATCACTCGCATGGTCCTGGTCGTAGTGGCAGCCTTCGTGGTCTGCTGGACCCCCATCCAGATCATGGCTCTGGCCCAGTTGTTAGGCTTCAACCTGGGGAGCCTCCTCACCATGGCCCTGATGCACTTCTGTATCGCGCTGGGCTACGTCAACAGCAGTCTCAACCCAGTCCTCTACGCCTTCCTGGACGAGAACTTCAAGAGGTGCTTCAGGGAGTTCTGCCACCCTGGTCCGTTCCGCCTGGACAGCCGGCAGCAGTCTGGTCGGATGAGGAGCATCGCCCGGGAAGTTGCCTACAACTGCAAAACGGCGGACGGGAATACAAACCCCGCATGACTAGGCGTGGAGCTGCCTCTGGTCTGCCAGGAGCCCCAGAACAATCACCACCAAGGGACAGGGAACTCCAACACAGAGCTCACGCAGATCACTACCCTCTAGCAGCGCGTCGGCCCCCTGGGCTGGGGCCGAACGGGGACGGGCCAGGGCAGGGGCAGAGCCTGGGGGCCAGAGGTAGCCCGGGGCAGGGGCAGAGCCTGGGGGCCAGAGGTAGCCCGGGGCAGGGGCAGAGCCTGGGGGCCAGAGGTAGCCCGTGGCAGGGGCAATGTGCGAATGGCCTGGTTGGTGTCTGACCCGGATCTGTGCCGGAGCGAACAGCAGGGTCATGTATTCTAACATACTTTCTACTCGGGACTAAGGGGCTCTACTTCTCTATGTCTTTGGTAAACATGGATGTCATTTTGTCATATTTTAGTTGATTGATCATTTTTGGGGCCAATTAAAGCTTAGAGTTTAGGTCTGTGACTTTAGGTCTGTGTGCTTCAAGGACGATTTCCCGGAAAAGTCGCCAGTGTTTTGTTTTTGCGCACGTTTCTCTCCACTCTGATTGGTTGATTAATGATGTTGTTGTCATTTTTTTCCTATTGTTGTACAGATGTTTTATTTTGGTCTTTTTCTATGCTGTAAGTAATTACTGTAAGTGGAGGTTTCTTTGTGTATTTCTGTTTTATTTTGTTGGTGAGGAACAACTTATCCTAGTCCATGGCCTTAGATACAAAGTCTGTTATAAATGCTATCCACCATCCTGGATAGAGCGTGTTAGTCATTGATGGTGCTTTACTGTTTTGTTTTCTATCACCTTGCAGGTGTAGGAACGGGCAACACATCAGTAACAGAGACTTGCTTGCTTGAAGCCTTTATTCATTGTCACCGATGAAATAATCATTGAGATGATGATGCTGCCTGAGGTTTCCGCATATACAGATTTTTGGCTTTGTCATCCTGTAAAGAAAAGGAAAAAAAGAAGCAACAATATTTTGTATTACACAATGTGTTTTGGAGCAGCACAGTCTTAAAAGTAAGATTTTACTTAAAAAAGGAAAAACAAAAGTGCAGCAAAATTAAAATATGTAATTATATACGACGTGATGTGTATAGAAATATACTTCATTATATTCATTCTATTTTTATGGTGGTGTTACTCTGTATATATAGACATGCTATATAAAGATATGTAAAAGTATATAAGTATTGTTACAGTCATCTAAGACACTTCTGAGACTTCTGTCTTTATATATGAATCATGTTATTGGTGTATATTTGCCTCTTGAGTCTGTATGCGTGCTGTTTGTGTACAGAGGTGCAGGTAGAATCTTTCCTAAAGTTGCAAAATTCTGGTAACTTTCCCAAAAAATGATTGGTTTGGGGATTCCAGAAGTCCTGCTCATTCCCTCCTGATTCCTGGAATCTTTCAACCAGGTTTTTCTGGAATAACAGGGAATTCTGGGAAAGTTATCAGAGTATTTCCATTAGTTTACATTTCCAGACCACTTGAATGTCAACAGAAAATTCTCCAAAAAGCTAAATCTAGCAAAAAAATGTTGTTGTAATTAATATTAAAAGAGATAAACAGTGTTTGCATAAATGGTTGTTGCTGTAATGAAGATTGTAACAGTATGTTTACTCATGAACTGCATTTTACGTAGCTATTTATTATTAATGAATGGTTAATTTGCTGATGCTAAAGACAGTTGATATGCTAGCCAACTTGTTGTTGATGCTAAAGACAGTTGATATGCTGGCCAACTTGTTGTTGATGCTAAAGACAGTTGATATGCTAGCCAACTTGTTGTTGATGCTAAAGACAGTTGATATGCTAGCCAACTTGTTGTTGATGCTAAAGACAGTTGATATGCTAGTCAGCTTGTTGTTGATGCTAAAGACAGTTGATATGCTAGCCAACTTGTTGTTGATGCTAAAGACAGTTGATATGCTAGTTGCCAACTTGTTGTTGATGCTAAAGACAGTTGATATGCTAGCCAACTTGTTGTTGATGCTAAAGACAGTTGATATGCTAGCCAACTTGTTGTTGATGCTAAAGACAGTTGATATGCTGGCCAACTTGTTGTTGATGCTAAAGACAGTTGATATGCTAGCCAACTTGTTGTTGATGCTAAAGACAGTTGATATGCTAGCCAACTTGTTGTTGATGCTAAAGACAGTTGATATGCTAGCCAACTTGTTGTTGATGCTAAAGACAGTTGATATGCTAGCCAACTTGTTGTTGATGCTAAAGACAGTTGATAGCCAACTTGTTGTTGATGCTAAAGACAGTTGATATGCTGGCCAACTTGTTGTTGATGCTAAAGACAGTTGATATGCTAGCCAACTTGTTGTTGATGCTAAAGACAGTTGATATGCTAGCCAACTTGTTGTTGATGCTAAAGACAGTTGATATGCTAGCCAACTTGTTGTTGATGCTAAAGACAGTTGATATGCTAGCCAACTTGTTGTTGATGCTAAAGACAGTTGATATGCTAGCCAGCTTGTTGTTGATGCTAAAGACAGTTGATATGCTAGCCAACTTGTTGTTGATGCTAAAGACAGTTGATATGCTAGCCAGCTTGTTGTTGATGCTAAAGACAGTTGATGATAAAGCTAGCCAACTTGATGCTAAAGACAGTTGATGCTGAAAGACAGTTGATATGCTAGCCAACTTGTTGTTGATGCTAAAGACAGTTGATATGCTAGCCAACTTGTTGATTGATGCTAAAGACAGTTGATATGCTAGCCAACTTGTTGTTGATGCTAAAGACAGTTGATATGCTAGCCAACATGTTGTTGATGCTAAAGACAGTTGATATGC
>NC_088415.1:3210196-3277696 GCF_034236695.1 Oncorhynchus nerka | reverse complement strand
ACGTACAGTATGTGACAGAGTAAAGAAAGGTAAACGGAACTAAAATGTGAGCTGAAAGTTGAGGAAAACTAACACTAAAATGACACTTATAAATGTATGTGGGTATTACTGACTGCGGCTCCAAATAGTGGCTAATATTTAACATGATACACATTGTAAACTAAAATGGAGAATGGAATATAATTAAAACATTGTAGTGAGTGTGAACTCAGCAGGTTCAGCCCTACATAAACCTATAGCTTGTGTCTCCAAATTTCATCAAAAGCAAATTATTAGGGCACACAATGAACATTTTAAATAATGGCACAGCTATTTATAGCTGACTTTACTGTGTTAAAAGGGGCCACAATGCATGTCACGTTGATATCATTTTCAATTCGCTTCTATATGGCTAGTTTCTCATTTGTCTCCAGGAAAAATCGTCTAAAGCAATTCCCTCGTGTGTTTTACAATCCCCTTCTCCAAACGGATTACCTAGCTAGCTCTTATCAATAGCTCTTGTCAATTCATAAATTACAATGCATGTAGAGAGCTGTTAGTGCTATCAAAAACCGGCAGGTTCGCTTTGACCTTATTCATTGGTTACCTTGTTCGTAACGGTGGTGGAATTATGAGGGAATTAAGTCAAGGTCAGAATATGGCATATCTGTACACACCTTCATTTATTCAATCTCAACCCAAAATGAATAGCGGATGATATAATAACAGTGTATTATTCTCATACTTATGTTCAGTCAAAATATGCAAATAGAGAGAGAAAAGCCCCCACCCCCCAAAAAAAAGGGAATTGCGTACCATTTTAAGCATTTCTTAAACTAGGATTGGAGTCGGCCCCAAACTGAAGCTTCTAACTTGACAAATGAAGTTCTTTCAAATCATATCAAAAGGAAAGTCCTTTAATTTTTCAGCTTTTAAATCCAAAAACATCTTAAATCAACATTCTGTTTTTAAAATGAGTTTTTTTTGTGATGTGTAGATTTGTCGTTTGATTGTATTCTCTGAAATAATCACTCTTCTATCCGTAAGTAACATGCGGTCAAATTACGGATATATTATATTTATTTATTTATTTATATATATTATATTTATTTACGGATATATTATATTTATTTATATATATTGTACATATTCTGAGGACGTGAGCAAAAAGTAAAGGTATTTTTGAATAAGGTTTCTTCTTCTTGAGAAATAACAAGGTCACAACCCGACATAAAGGCCTGAACACAGCAGGATGACCTCAGGGCCTCAGGGGATCTGGCTCGTCCTACCATACCGCATTGCCTGTCCAAACAAAACATTTTTAATATTGGATCATTTATTTGACACGCCGACAGAAGGACGCGTCAATCTCAGGTAAAGTATCCTAGCGAGCGAAACAGCCTCGCCATGTCTCTGTCTGCTTAGACCATGTATCTAATGCTGTCTGGACAAGAGGAATATGGCATGTCATACTTTTTCTGGCCAGACAGCATCAGATACACGGGCTACATATAGTGAGACAGAGGGGCGCTGTTTCGCTCGCTAGTTTCAGCAGAGAGGAAGAGGCAAAGCGAGATGGCTCACTCTCTCCAAAATCTGTCCTGAAAAGCCCACTCAGCTCTCCAGAATCCACTCAGCTCTCCAGAATCCACTCAGCTCTCCAGATGTAAGGGTTTTCGTCTTCTGACGAAGAGGAGTAGTATGAAGGATCGGAGGACCAAAACGTAGCGTGGTAAGTGTTCATGTTTTTTAATGAATAACGAACACTGAACAAAACAATAGACTTGAAGTAAATCAAACCGAAACAATCCCGTGTGGCACAGACACTGACACGGCAAATAAACACCCACAACTCAAAAGTGAAACCAGGCTACCTTAAGTACGGTTCTCAATCAGGGACAACGATTGACAGCTGCCTCTGATTGAGAACCATACCAGGCCGAACACAGAAAATCCCAAATGATAGAAAATAGAACATAGACAACCCACCCAACTCACGCCCTGACCATACTAAAATAAAGACATAACAAAGGAACTTTAGGTCAGAACGTGACACCAGAATGGTTCCCTGTCTCCCCGTTAATTCTTGCACCTTCATTGTTTCATTGTTTGAATTGTTTTCATCTTTGATTGTTAATTTTTTTAATCAAATCCCTTTTACATATGCAACCAGTAGGCATAGTAAATGTATGTTAATCCCTGTCATTTGGTTACATGAATTACTGTTAATGCGTGCATTACAGTCATCTACCGTTCTCATTCACAGAGTGGAAACGTGGTTTGCTGTGTTCACAACCTGCGGCCTCTTGTGAGAAACTCGTTTTGGTTCATTTCATAAACATCCATTAGGAGTTTTGACAAAATGTTTTGTATTGTCTTTACATTTACATTTACATTTAAGTCATTTAGCAGACGCTCTTATCCAGAGCGACTTTAAGTTTGGAGTGCTCCATGTGAGCAATGAGCATGTTTGGGGTTTCTCTGTGCTGATTAGGTTGAGAGAATTCAAGCTCCAACGTAACCATTCTTCCATTGCAATACTACCATTCCAGTGTTTTACTTGCTATATTGTATTTACTTTGCCACCATGGCCTTTTTTTGCCTTTACCTCCCTTCTCACCTAATTTGCTCACATTGTATATAGACTTGTTTTTTTTTTACTGTATTATTGACTGTATGTTTGTTTTACTCCATGTGTAACTCTGTGTCGTTGTATGTGTCGAACTGCTTTGCTTTATCTTGGCCAGGTCGCAATTGTAAATGAGAACTTGTTCTCAACTTGCCTACCTGGTTAAATAAAGGTGAAATAAAATAAATAAATAAATATGGCAAAAGGCTGGTGTTCTTAGTTGAATTTTAACTTTTAGATTTGTATAATTTTAATTCATATTTTTATGATTAATTACCGGTGACAACATAATTTTGGTTGTTGTTGACAAAAACGTTATTATTGAAATGAAACTGTTCCATGAAAATGCGCATCTATAAATAATCAGAACTGGCACGCAGTTAAATAGAAATCTTAGGATAAATGTTAAGCTTCCACATACTTCAAACTCACGAGCTGCCTGTGGTTTTTATTATAAAAACCCATTAACAAAACGCGGACCCGCCTGTAGAAATCAAACGCTCGTTCAACTGATTCATTTTGGCGCCGGCCCTGGGGCACCTGTTGCATATTTACGTCAATGTTGGATATTTCCTGTTGTTTGGTTGCTATAGTAACGTTTCGTATGGAATCCGTCCCACCTGTTTTCAGACGGTACCTTTTGATCTCAATTAAAAACTGTCGAGGATGTTTCTTAAATATTCATGTCTACCGTTACGTAGCCTCCTGTTACCAAAACCCACCTAATATAGTTAGGTATCATGTCTACCGTTACATAGCCTCCTGTTACCAAAACCCACCTAATATAGTTAGGTGTCATGTCTACCGTTACATAGCCTCCTGTTACCAAAACCCACCTAATATAGTTAGGTGTCATGTCTACCGTTACATAGCCTCCTGTTACCAAAACCCACCTAATATAGTTAGGTGTCAAGCCTAATATTCTCAGCCATAAAGCCCTTAACAAGAGGAAAACCTCAAATATCCATCACAACCTTCCTATCATACGATCCAATTAAACAGAGGTTTTTGGCTGAAAGCTAGAGTCCTTAATTAAAACTATAACAAAAACAATTACCTCACCTCTGTTTTTTTGGTTAAAATAAATAAATAAATAAAAGCTGAGGTTATGGGCCTGGAGAAATGTAACCACTCTGTGGATGCAAGGGCTAAACAACCAGGAGGTCCTTTGAAGCCTAGTTGGTAGTTGGTAGAACAAGGGCTAAACAACCATGGGTCCTTTGAAGCCTAGTTGGTAGTTGGTAGAACAAGGGCTAAACAACCATGGGTCCTTTGAAGCCTAGTTGGTAGTTGGTAGAACAAGGGCTAAACAACCATGGGTCCTTTGAAGCCTAGTTGGTAGTTGGTAGAACAAGGGCTAAACAACCATGGGTCCTTTGAAGCCTAGTTGGTAGTTGGTAGAACAAGGGCTAAACAACCATGGGTCCTTTGAAGCCTAGTTGGTAGTTGGTAGAACAAGGGCTAAACAACCAGGAGGTCCTTTGAAGCCTAGTTGGTAGTTGGTAGAACAAGGGCTAAACAACCAGGAGGTCCTTTGAAGCCTAGTTGGTAGTTGGTAGAACAAGGGCTAAACAACCAGGAGGCTAAAACAACCAGGAGGCCCTTTGAAGCCTAGTTGGTAGTTGGTAGAACAAGGGCTAAACAACCAGGAGGTCCTTTGAAGCCTAGTTGGTAGTTGGTAGAACAAGGGCTAAACAACCAGGAGGTCCTTTGAAGCCTAGTTGGTAGTTGGTAGAACAAGGGCTAAACAACCAGGAGGTCCTTTGAAGCCTAGTTGGTAGTTGGTAGAACAAGGGCTAAACAACCAGGAGGTCCTTTGAAGCCTAGTTGGTAGTTGGTAGAACAAGGGCTAAACAACCAGGAGGTCCTTTGAAGCCTAGTTGGTAGTTGGTAGAACAAGGGCTAAACAACCAGGAGGTCCTTTGAAGCCTAGTTGGTGGAACATCATTCTTTTAATGCCATGATAGTGGTTTTGATTCCCGGGACCACTAATATGTCAAATGAATGCACGCATGACTTTAAGTTGCTTTGGATAATTCATTTAATAAAATATAATGGAGCTATTGCAATTTAGCAGACGCTCTTATCCATAGCGGAATTAGGGTTAGCTTTAACACTAGAAATGCCGGGCCTAAATGGAGCCCCCTTGAGCCAATGAAGAGTAAATTTGACATAACATCTGCTAATCACATGTTTGTGACCAATATAATTTGATTGGATTCTTGGGAAAAGTGATATTTTGAAATAGAGCTCATCTCTTCCATTTTGATAGTTTATGGTAAAGGTTTTTGAAACCTCAGAATACTATATAGTAATCAAAACGTTACCTGCATGTGACTCTGTAGGAGATATTTTTTAGTTTAGAGGTGGAGGTCCTCTTAAAACTGATTACAAATTATAACTAATTATGTTTGTGATGTAGACATTCTTACAAAGGTTAAATAGACTTATTTAGGATAAGTCAAGGTGACTATTTACATTTTTTATTCATATTGAGTCAAAATGACTCGGCTATTCTAGTGTTAACAAAACAGAGTGTATTTTGGTTTAATGGATTATGTTGTGTGGTTATCTGTGTTTCCTGTCTGGCTGCTGTGAAAGATTGTACATGTCCCTCTTTCACATCTCACATCTCTGTTCGTTCTCTCTCTCTCTCTATCTCTTATATCTCCATCTCTATCTACTCCTCCTCTCTCACTCTCTCTCTCTCTCTCTCTCTCTTATATCTCCATCGATATCTACTCCTCCTCTCTCACTCTCTCTCTCTCTCTCTCTCTCTTATATCTCCATCGATATCTACTCCTCCTCTCTCACTCTCTCTCTCTCTCTCTCTTATATCTCCATCGATATCTACTCCTCCTCTCTCACTCTCTCTCCCCCTCCTCTCCCTCCTGTCTCTCAGCATCTTTCCATCTTTCATGCTGTTCAAATGACTCCAGCAAAGATCTATGCAGCGCCCACACACCTCCAGAAAGACTGTGATTCTCCCCAAAGCACTTCATCCCCCCATTCCCACCTCCCTCCATCCCTCCTCCTTCACTCTCAGCATCCACGGGCCTCTTATATACGCCCCTACCTCCAGCTCTGAACTAGCACTATGAATGATCTACCTCCAACTCTAAACTAGCACTATGAATGATCTACCTCCAGCTCTGAACTAGCACCATGAATTATCTACCTCCAACTCTAAACTAGCACTATGAATGATCTACCTCCAGCTCTGAACTAGCACCATGAATTATCTACCTCCAGCTCTAAACTAGCACCATGAATTATCTACCTCCAGCTCTAAACTAGCACCATGAATTATCTACCTCCAGCTCTAAACTAGCACCATGAATGATCTACCTCCAGCTCTAAACTAGCAGCATGAATGATCTACCTCCAGCTCTGAACTAGCACCATGAATTATCTACCTCCAGCTCTAAACTAGCACTATGAATGATCTACCTCCAGCTCTGGCTACAGATGTGAATGCTATGGGGGTGAAAGACATTTAGGCAGGTTACCTTGTTGTTCTTGGGCACAGGGACAATGGTGGTCTGCTTGAAACATGCATGTATTCCAGACAGGTCGTGGAGATGATGAGACAGCCTATAAGGAGGAGGTCAGAGACCTGGCAGTGTGGTGCAAGGACAACAACCTCTCCTCAACGTTAGCAAGACAAAGGATCTGATCGTGTACTACAGGAAATGGAGGGCTGAGCACACCCCCATCCACAAGGCTTTATTAATGGAGTGGATCGTGAGCTTCAAGTTGATCGGTGTCCACATCACTAAGGAATTAACATGGTCCACACACACCAACACAGTGGTGAGGAAGGCACGACAAGGCCGTTTCCACCTCAGGAGGCTGAAAAGATTTGGCATAGGCCTTCAGATCCTCAAAATGTTCTACAGCTGCACCATTGAGAGTATCTTGACTGGCTGCATCACCGCCTGGTATGGCAACTGCTCAGCCTCCGACCGCAAGGCGCTACAGAGGGTAGTGAGGACAGCCCAGTACATCACTGGGGCCAAGTTCCATGCCATCCAGGACCACTATATCAGAGGGTAGTGAGGACAGCCCAGTACATCACTGGGGCCAAGTTCCCTGCCATCCAGGACCTCTATACCAGGCGGTGTCAGAGGAAGGCTCTAAAAAGGGTCAAAGACACAGCACGGCAAGCGGTACCAATGCATCAAGTCTGGAACCAACAAGACCCTGAACAGTTTCTTCCCTTCTACCCCCAAGCCATAAGCGTAGCACTCCATGTGTCCCTGCTAGCGGTTAACCCTGCAGTAAAGCATAGCACTCCATGTGTCCCTGATAGTGGTTAGTCCCAGCTGACCTTCCATGGAGGATTATACATGGGGTGATAGCCACCAACAGGCATCTGGTGGACCAGATGGGGAGGGGTGTCCGTTATGTGTCTGAGTTTCGTCCACCTGGATCTTAATGTTGGGGAGGGGTGTCCGTTATGGGGAGGGGTGTCCATTATGTGTCTGAGTTTCATCCACCTGGATCTTAATGTTGGGGAGGGGTGTCCGTTATGGGGAGGGGTGTCCGTTATGTGTCTGAGTCTGGTCCACCTGGATCCTAGTGTTGTGGAGGGCTGTCAGTTCTGTGTCCAATGTCCCAGACTGGCGGGGCTGTTTACATTGTTAACCAGATGGTTCTCTGTATTTTGGGGGAGGTCTTCTCTACCCACCTGTTGATTTCTGGACAGAAGTACTATTCTGTGGGCGATAGCATTGGTTGAAGCTCAATGTTCATTTAAAATCATATCATTTGATCAAATCAAATTGTATTGGTCACACACATATTTAGCAGATGTTATTGCGGGTGTAGTGAAATGCTTATCTAAGGCAATATGACACCAATCTCGTTTACAATTTTCAAAGCAACTTGATTGGAGGTACAAAACACACTCCTCACCTCTCATCATGAGCCGCCCAGCCGTCCAGCCGCCCAGCCGCCCAGCCGCCCAGCCGCCCAGCCGCCCAGCCGTCCAGCCGCCCAGCCGCCCAGCCGCCCAGCCGCCCAGCCGCCCAGCCGCCCAGCCGTCCAGCCGCCCAGCCGCCCAGCCGTCCAGCCGCCCAGCCGCCCCAGTCGCCCAGCCGTCCAGCCGCCCAGCCCCAGCCGCCCAGCCGTCCAGCCGCCCAGCCGCCCAGCCGTCCAGCCATTATAGAGAACCACAAACCGGATTTGTAACTGGGTCATTGTCAATTGTGTTCTCGGTGTATTTTCTGTGCTTCTCTAGTTCAAATAGTAGAACGTCGAATTAAAACGAGATTATAGCGTCAATAAAATTACCATTTGACTTAAACATTTTTAGGTTCTTATTAAATGTATAATATATTGCTCGCACGTTTCCGTCCATTAAGAAACAACGATGTGTTACCTTTTTGTAGCATTTCTGACAATGAAAAAAAAGAAGCCATATCTGTATCTAACCGGGTCAGCAACTCCTTTATTCGGCAATAACACAGCTGCTGTTAGCTAACGTTAGCTTGTTTGTCCAAATTCCAATAATCGATAAAATTGAAGATGGGATGATCTGTGTTCAATACAGGAAGAAAAAAAAAACTGACGCTACCTTTCTGGTCATGCGCCTCTATCAAAAAGTACACTTGGCTATCCACTCTATCCTCATTCTGAACAGGGCTACTTCTTCATTACACAAAGGAAAAACCTCAACCAATTTCTAAAGACTGTTGACATCCAGTGGAAGTGATAGGAACTGCAAGCATATTTCTATTATTTCTATCTTGCCATAGAAATCAAAACATTTCCCTGGATGGATTGTGCTCGGGGTTTCACCTGCACAATAAGTTATGTTATACTCACAGACAACATTCAACAACAGTTTTAGAAACTTCTGAGTGTTTTCTATCAAATACCACCAATTATATTAATATCCTAGCTTCTAGGCCTGAGTAGCAGGCAGTTTACTTTGGGCACCTCAGTCATCCAAACTTCCGAATACTGAAGAAGGTTTAAATGGTCTGAGAATTGTCTATATCAAAGACAGATATTTAATTATCATCGTACAATGAATAGCTTCACATACAAGGCAGAAAGATTAAGATTACAATTAAGTTAAAACCATTAACAAGCATTTACAGGGCATTATTCCAAGCATAGAGCCTAAGGTTAACTTACAGAACATAAGCATCTTTCTTAACGGATACAGGATGAGAACGAAAGGCCTTTTCATTCCATTTATGACATCTGAAGCTGTAACTTTTCAACCCAAAACCAACCACCAATTGACCAATCAAACGATACCAAGTTTACAGAGTAACCTGACCACCGAGGCCCTCCAAAAGTGTAACTTGCATTTAAAGACTTGTGTCTTGGACTGAGACCAATGTAAATAGGACTGAATTCCTGCCAAGGAAATTTAGAGTTCACCTTGTACATATAAACTCAGTAAAAAAAAGAAACGTCCTCTCACTGTTTTATTTTCAGCAAACTGAACATGTGTGAATATTTGTATTGACCACATAAGGATGAGCAGTATGGCTGGTGGCATTGTCATGCTGGAGGGTCATGTCAGGATGAGCCTGCAGGAAGGGTACCACATGAGGGAGGAGGATGTCTTCCTGTAACGCACAGCGTTGTCATGCTGGAGGGTCATGTCAGGATGAGTCTGCAGGAAGGGTACCACATGAGGAGGGGATGTCTTCCCTGGAGTTGTCATGCTGGAGGGTCATGTCAGGATGAGCCTGCAGGAAGGGTACCACATGAGGGAGGAGGAGGTCTTCCCTGTAACACACAGCGTTGTCATGCTGGAGGGTCATGTCAGGATGAGCCTGCAGGGAAGCGTTGTCATGCTGGAGGGTCACAGGATGAGCCTGCAGGAAGGGGAGGGGAGGAGGTCTTCCCTGTAACACACAGCGTTGTCATGCTGGAGGGTCATGTCAGGATGAGCCTGCAGGAAGGGTACCACATGAGGGAGGAGGAGGTCTTCCCTGTAACACACAGCGTTGTCATGCTGGAGGGTCATGTCAGGATGAGCCTGCAGGAAGGGTACCACATGAGGGAGGAGGAGGTCTTCCCTGTAACACACAGCGTTGTCATGCTGGAGGGTCATGTCAGGATGAGCCTGCAGGAAGGGGGTACACACATGAGGGGAGGATGAGCCTGCAGGGTCTTCCTGTAACACACAGCGTTGTCATGCTGGAGGGTCATGTCAGGATGAGCCTGCAGGAAGGGTAACACATGAGGGAGGAGGAGGTCTTCCCTGTAACGCACAGCGTTGAGATTGCCTGCAATGGCAACAAGCTCAGTCCGATGATGCTGTGACACACCGCCCCAGACCATGATGGACCCTCCACCTCCAAATCGATCTCACTCCAGAATACAGGCCTCGATGTAACGCTCATTCCTTCGACGGTAAACGTGAATCCGACCATCACCCCTGGTGAGACAAAACCGTGACTTGTCAGTGAAGAGCACTTTTTGCCAGTCATGTCTTGTCCAGCGACGGTGGGTTTGTGCCCATATGCAATGTTGTTGCCGGTGAGGTCTGGTGAGAACCTGCCTTACAACAGGCCTACAAACCCTCAGTCCAGCCTCTCTCAGCCTATTGTGGACAGTCTGAGCACTGATTGAGGGGTTGTGCGTTCCTGGTGTAACTCGGGCAGTTGTTGTTGCCATCCTGTACCTGTCCCGCAGGTATGATGTTTGGATGTACCGATCCTGTGCAGGTGTTGTTACACCTGGTCTGCCACTGCGAGGATGATCAGCTGTCTGTCCTGTCTCCCTGTAACACTGTCATAGGAATCTCACAGTAGGGACATTGCCATGTTTTTTTTATTGCCCTGGCCACATCTGCAGTCCTCATGCCGCCTTGCAGCATGCCTAAGGCACATTCACGCAGATGAACAGGGTCCCTTTAGTGTCCTAAGTTTTCATAACTGTGACCTTAATTGCCTTCCGTCTGTAAGCTGTTAGTGTCTTAACGACTGTTCCACAGGTGCATGTTCATTAATTGTTCATGGTTCATTGAACAAGCATGGGGAAACAGTGTTTAAACACTTTACAATGAAGATCTGTGAAGTTATTTGGATTTTTATGAATTGTCTTTGAAAGACAGGGTCCTGAAAAAGGGACGTTTCTTTTTTTTCTGAGTTTAGCATCAGAGTTATAGTAGTGAACAGTTACCACCTCTCTGTGTGTCAGATATTACCGATCCTATCCAGCCCAGGACCTCCGCATCCGGTTTCTTCACCAGCGGGATCCTCTCAGGCCAGCCATCTGAACAGCTGATTAAAACTGTGGGCTTGTACAAATGTCTCAGGAAATGTCTCAGTGAAGCTCATCTGTGTGCTCATCGTCCTCACCAGGGTCTTGACCTGACCGCAGTTTGGCTTCTTCATAACTGACTTCAGTGGGAAAATGTTCACCTTCAATGGCCGCTGGAAAAGTGTGCTCTAGTCAGATTAATCACACTGTCAACTGGCAGACAGCTTGCATGGCGTCGTGAAGGTGAGCGGTTCGCTGATGTCAACGTTGTGATATGGGCAGGCAAAAGCTACAGACAACGAACACAATTGCATTTTATCGATGGAAAAATGAATGCACTGAGATACCTTAACAAGTTCCTGAGGCTCTGGGAGGTAAACTCTGACAGAGCTCCAGAGTTCCTCTGTGGAGATGTGAGAACAACCAGAAGGACAACCATCTCTGCAGCACTCCACCAATCAGGCCTTTATGGTACAGTGGCCAGATGGATGCCACTCCTCAAGAAAAAGCACATGACATCCCCTTGGAGTTTGTCAAAAGGCACCTAAAGACTCTCAGACCATAAGCAACCAGATTCTCTGGTCTGATGAAACCAAGATTGAACTCTTTGGCCTGAGTGCCAAGCGTCATGTCTGGAGGAACCTGGCACCATCCATCAATGTTTTTTTTACCAGCAGGGACTGGGAGACTAGTCAGGATCGAGGGAAAGATGAACAGAAAAAAATAGAGAGATCTTTTATGAATACCTGCTCCAGAGCACTCAGGACCTCAGACTGGGGTGAAGGTTCACCTTCCAACAGAAAAACGACACACAGGAGTGGCTTTGGGACAAGTATCTGAATGTTCTTGAGCGGCACAGCCAGAGCCCAGACTTGAACCTGAACTTCACTGGAGAGACTTGAAAACACCTGTGCAGCGACGCATCCATAGCTTGAGAGGATCTGCAGAGATGAAATGGGAGAAACTCCCCAAATACAGGTGTGCCAAGCTTGTAGCGTCATACCCAAGAAGACTCGAGGCTTTAATCGCTGCCAAAGGTGCTTTAACTGAGTAAAGAGTCTGAGTACTTATGTAAATGTGATATTTCAGTTTTTGCTTTGTCATTATGGCGTATTGTGTGCAGATTGATCAGGGGAAAAAACATTTAATCCTTTTAGAATAAGGCTGTAACAAAATGTGGAAAAAGTCAAGGGGTCTGAATACTTTCCAAATGCACTGCATATGAGTGACTGTGTCCAACACTCCACTACCTGTTGGACACCTACTAACCTAAAAAAAAAAAATGAAATATATATTTTCTCAATGACATGTAGATAAATAAGGAACTAGAGTCAGGCGCCACATTACTTCGAGACAAAACAGCTCAACCAAGCATGACGGTCTTGTAAGTTGAAAATTAAAGCTTTAATTTAATCATTTAAAAAATATGAAAAGGTATTGTAATGGGATAATATAGTATAGTTATACTACGGTGTGTGAAGAATGCAATAATTGACATTTTATGTGATATAAATCATATTATTGTAGGAGCATCTCCTCTAACGGTATGGATCTGGGGGTGTCCTAGCTAGGTTGTCCCAGCCATGGTGTCCCAGCTAGCATGTCCCAGCTAGGGTGTCCCAGCTAGCGTGTCCCAGCTAGGGTGTCCCAGCTAGCGTGTCCCAGCTAAGGTGTCCCAGCTAAGGTGTCCCAGCTAAAGTGTCCCAGATTAGACTAGGTTAAGTTTACAGGAGTATTTATGGTCCTGCGCCCAGATATCTAAGTGATTACTTTCCTTGTGTTAGGGATGCACACAATCACAGCACCAGATCAGGTGTTGCTGATGTGTGCTTATACAGGTTCAGGAGTAATGCTGGGAAAGGTACTTTCTTGTATACTGGAGAACTCAGAATGGAATGAGTTGCCTCTGTCCATAACAACAACATCCTCTCTGGGCAGATTTAAAAATAAAGTAAAAATATGTTTGATGTCCTCTGTGCCCATATGAATAACCCCTATGATGTAACTAAAAACATTTCTCATAAGAAACTAGCTCCCTGGTACACAGAAAATACCCGAGCTCTGAAGCAAGCTTCCAGAAAATTGAAAAAAAAAAAAAGAAAGACGGTACCGTGCAGTACCGAAGAGCCCTTACTGCTGCTCGATCATCCTATTTTTCTAACTTAATTGAGGAAAATTAGAACAATCCGAAATTCCTTTTTGATACTGTTGCAAAGCTAACTAAAAAGCAGCATTCCCCAAGAGAGGATGGCTTTCACTTTAGCAGTGATAAATTAATGAACTTCTTTGAGGAAAAGATCATGATTATTAGAAATCAAATTACGGACTCCTCTTTAAATCTGCGTATTCCTTCAAAGCTCAGTTGTCCTGAGTCTGCACAACTCTGCCAGGACCTAGGATCAAGAGAGACGCTCAAGTATTTTAGTACTATATATCTCTTGACACAATGACACAATGAGGAAAATAATCATGGCCTCTAAACCTTCAAGCTGCATACTGGACCCTATTCCAACTAAACTACTGAAAGAGCTGCTTCCTGTGCTTGGACCTCCTATGTTGAACATAATAAACGGCTCTCTATCCACCGGATGTGTACCAAACTCACTAAAAGTGGCAGTAATAAAGCCTCTCTTGAAAAAGCCAAACCTTGACCCAGAAAATATAAAAAACTATCGGCCTATATCCAATCTTCCATTCCTCTCAATTTTTTTTAGAAAAGGCTGTTGCGCAGCAACTCACTGCCTTCCTGAAGACAAACAATGTATACGAAATACTTCAGTCTGGTTTTAGACCCCATCATAGCACTGAGACTGCACTTGTGAAGGTGGTAAATTACCTTTTAATGGCATCAGACCGAGGCTCTGCATCTGTCCTCGTGCTCATAGACCTTAGTGCTGCTTTTGATACCATCGATCACCACATTCTTTTGGAGAGATTGGAAACCCAAATTGGACAAGTTCTGGCCTGGTTTAGATCTTATCTGTCGGAAAGATATCAGTTTGTCTCTGTGAATGGTTTGACCTCTGACAAATCAACTGTAAATTTCAGTGTTCCTCAAGGTTCCATTTTAGGACCACTATTGTTTTCACTATATATTTTACCTCTTGGGGATGTCATTCGAAAACATAATGTTAACTTTCACTGCTATGCGGATGACACACAGCTGTACATTTCAATGAAACATGGTGAAGCCCCAAAATTGCCCTCGCTAGAAGCATGTGTTTCAGACATAAGGAAGTGGATGGCTGCAAACTTTCTACTTTTAAACTCGGACAAAACAGAGATGCTTGTTCTAGGTCCCAAGAAACAAAGATATCTTCTATTGAATCTGACAATTGTACAGTCGTCTCAAATAAAACTGTGAAGGACCTCGGCGTTACTCTGGACCCTAATCTCTATTTTGAAGAACATATCAAGACCATTTCAAGGACAGCTTTTTTCCATCTACGTAACATTGCAAAAATCTGAAACTTTCTGTCCAAAAATGATGCAGAAAAATTCATTCATGCTTTTGTCACTTCTAGGTTAGACTACTGCAATGCTCTACTTTCTGGCTACCCGGATAAAGCACTAAATAAACTGCAGTTAGTGCTAAATACGGCTGCTAGAATCCTGACTAGAACCCCCCAAAAAAATTGATCATATTACTCCAGTGCTAGCCTCCCTACACTGGCTTCCTGTCAAAGCAAGGGCTGATTTCATAGGTAGGGCTTGCTCCTACCTATCTCTCTGATTTGGTCCTGCCGTACATACCTACACGTACACTACGGTCACAAGATGCAGGCCTCCTAATTGTCCCTAGAATTCCTAAACAAACAGCTGGAGGCAGGTCTTTCTCCTATAGAGCTCCATTTTTATGGAACGGTCTGCCTACCCATGTCAGAGACGCAAACTCGGTCTCAACCTTTAAGTCTTTACTGAAGACTCATCTCTTCAGTGGGTCATATGATTGAGTGTAGTCTGGCCCAGGAGTGGGAAGGTGAACGGAAAGGCTCTGGAGCAACGAACCGCCCTTGCTGTCTATGCCTGGCCGGTTCCCCTCTTTCCACTGGGATTCTCTGCCTCTAACCCTATTACAGGGGCTGAGTCACTGGCTTACTGGGGCTCTCTCATACCGTCTCTGGGAGGGGTGCGTCACCTGAGTGGGTTGATCATCCTGTCTGGGTTGGCGCCCCCCCTTTGGTTGTGCCGTGGCAGAGATCTTTGTGGGCTATACTCAGTCTTGTCTCAGGATGGTAAGTTGGTGGTTGAAGATATCCCTCTAGTGGTGTGGGGGCTGTGCTTTGGCAAAGTGGGTGGGGTTATATCCTTCCTGTTTGGCCCTGTCCGGGGGTGTCCTCGGATGGGGCCACAGTGTCACCTGACCCCTCCTGTCTCAGCCTCCAGTATTTATGCTGCAGTACATTTAACATTTACATTTAAGTCATTTAGCAGACGCTCTTATCCAGAGCGACTTACAAATTGGTGCATTCACCTTATGACATCCAGTGGAACAGTAGTGCATCTAAATCTTTTAAGGGGGGGGGATTACTTTATCCTATCCTAGGTATTCCTTAAAGAGGTGGGGTTTCAGGTGTCTCCGGAAGGTGGTGATTGACTCCGCTGTCCTGGCGTCGTGAGGGAGTTTGTTCCACCATTGGGGGGGCAGAGCAGCGAACAGTTTTGACTGGAAGCTTCAAATCAAATCAAATCAAATTTTATTTGTCACATACACATGGTTAGCAGATGTTAATGCGAGTGTAGCGAAATGCTTGTGCTTCTAGTTCCGACAATGCAGTAATAACCAACAAGTAATCTAACTAACAATTCCAAAACTACTGTCTTATACACAGTGTAAGGGGATAAAGAATATGTACATAAGGATATATGAATGAGTGATGGTACAGAGCAGCATACAGTAGATGGTATCGAGTACAGTATATACATATGAGATGAGTATGTAGACAAAGTAAACAAAGTGGCATAGTTAAAGTGGCTAGTGACATAAGAATGCAGTCGATGATCTAGAGTACAGTATATACATATGCATATGAGATGAATAATGTAGGGTAAGTAACATTATATAAGGTAGCATTGTTTAAAGTGGCTAGTGATATATTTACATCATTTCCCATCAATTCCCATTATTAAAGTGGCTGGAGTTGGGTCAGTGTCAATGACAGTGTGTTGGCAGCAGCCACTCAATGTTAGTGGTGGCTGTTTAACAGTCTGATGGCCTTGAGATAGAAGCTGTTTTTCAGTCTCTCGGTCCCAGCTTTGATGCACCTGTACTGACCTCGCCTTCTGGATGATAGCGGGGTGAACAGGCAGTGGTTCGGGTGGTTGATGTCCTTGATGATCTTTATGGCCTTCCTGTAACATCGGGTGGTGTAGGTGTCCTGGAGGGCAGGTAGTTTGCCCCCGGTGATGCGTTGTGCAGACCTCACTACCCTCTGGAGAGCCTTACGGTTGAGGGCGGAGCAGTTGCCGTACCAGGCGGTGATACAGCCCGCCAGGATGCTCTCGATTGTGCATCTGTAGAAGTTTGTGAGTGCTTTTGGTGACAAGCCGAATTTCTTCAGCCTCCTGAGGTTGAAGAGGCGCTGCTGCGCCTTCTTCACGACGCTGTCAGTGTGAGTGGACCAATTCAGTTTGTCTGTGATGTGTATGCCGAGGAACTTAAAACTTGCTACCCTCTCCACTACTGATCCATCGATGTGGATAGGGGGGTGTTCCCTCTGCTGTTTCCTGAAGTCCACAATCATCTCCTTAGTTTTGTTGACGTTGAGTGTGAGGTTATTTTCCTGACACCACACTCCGAGGGCCCTCACCTCCTCCCTGTAGGCCGTCTCGTCGTTGTTGGTAATCAAGCCTACCACTGTTGTGTCGTCCGCAAACTTGATGATTGAGTTGGAGGCGTGCATGGCCACGCAGTCGTGGGTGAACAGGGAGTACAGGAGAGGGCTCAGAACGCAGGAGTACAGGAGAGGGCTCAGAATGCACCCTTGTGGGGCCCCCGTGTTGAGGATCAGCGGGGAGGAGATGTTGTTGCCTACCCTCACCACCTGGGGGCGGCCCGTCAGGAAGTCCAGTACCCAGTTGCACAGGGCGGGGTCGAGACCCAGGGTCTCGAGCTTGATGACGAGCTTGGAGGGTACTATGGTATTGAATGCCGAGCTGTAGTCGATGAACAGCATTCTCACATAGGTATTCCTCTTGTCCAGGTGGGTTAGGGCAGTGTGCAGTGTGGTTGAGATTGCATCGTCTGTGGACCTATTTGGGCGGTAAGCAAATTGGAGTGGGTCTAGGGTGTCAGGTAGGGTGGAGGTGATATGGTCCTTGACTAGTCTCTCAAAGCACTTCATGATGACGGAAGTGAGTGCTACGGGGCGGTAGTCGTTTAGCTCAGTTACCTTAGCTTTCTTGGGAACAGGAACAATGGTGGCCCTCTTGAAGCATGTGGGAACAGCAGACTGGTATAGGGATTGATTGAATATGTCCGTAAACACACCGGCCATCTGGTCTGCGCATGCTCTGAGGGCGCGGCTGGGGATGCCGTCTGGGCCTGCAGCCTTGCGAGGGTTAACACGTTTAAATGTCTTACTCACCTCGGCTGCAGTGAAGGAGAGACCGCATGTTTTCGTTGCAGGCCGTGTCAGTGGCACTGTATTGTCCTCAAAGCGGGCAAAAAGTTATTTAGTCTGCCTGGGAGCAAGACATCCTGGTCCGTGACTGGGCTGGGTTTCTTCTTGTAGTCCGTGATTGACTGTAGACCCTGCCACATGCCTCTTGTGTCTGAGCCATTGAATTGAGATTCCACTTTGTCTCTGTACTGACGCTTAGCTTGTTTAATAGCCTTGCGGAGGAATAGCTGCATTGTTTATATTCGGACATATTACCAGACACCTTGCCCTGATTAAAAGCAGTGGTTCGCGCTTTCAGTTTCACGCGAATGCTGCCATCAATCCACGGTTTCTGGTTTGGGAATGTTTTTATCGTTGCTATGGGAACGAAATCTTCGACGCACGTTCTAATGAACTCGCACACCGAATCAGCGTATTCGTCAATATTTCCATCTGACGCAATACGAAACATGTCCCAGTCCACGTGATGGAAGCAGTCTTGGAGTGTGGAGTCAGCTTGGTCTGACCAGCGTTGGACAGACCTCAGCGTGGGAGCCTCTTGTTTTAGTTTCTGCCTGTAGGCAGGGATCAGCAAAATGGAGTCGTGGTCAGCTTTTCCGAAAGGGGGGCGGGGCAGGGCCTTATATGCGTCGCGGAAGTTAGAGTAACAATGATCCAAGGTTTTACCACCCCTGGTTGCGCAATCGATATGCTGGTAAAATTTAGGGAGTCTTGTTTTTAGATTAGCTTTGTTAAAATCCCCAGCTACAATGAATGCAGCCTCCGGATAAATGGTTTCCAGTTTGCAAAGAGTTAAATAAAGTTCGTTCAGAGCCATCGATGTGTCTGCTTGGGGGGGATATATACGGCTGTGATTATAATCGAGGAGAATTCTCTTGGAAGATAATGCGGTCTACATTTGATTGTGAGGAATTCTAAATCAGGTGAACAGAAGGATTTGAGTTCCTGTATGTTTCCTTCATCACACCATGTCTCGTTAGTCATGAGGCATACGCCCCGCCACTCTTCTTACCAGAAAGATGTTTGTTTCTGTCGGCGCGATGCGTGGAGAAACCCGTTGGCTGCACCGCATCGGATAGCGTCTTCCCAGTAAGCCATGTTTCTGTGAAGCAGAGAACGTTGCAGTCTCTGATGTCCCTCTGGAATGCTACCCTTGCTCGGATTTCGTCAACCTTGTTGTCAAGAGACTGGACATTGGCAAGAAGAATGCTGGGGAGTGGTGCGCGATGTGCCCTTTTTCGGAGTCTGACCAGAACACCGCCTCGTTTCCCTCTTTTTCGGAGTCGTTTCCTTGGGTCGCTGCATGTGATCCATTCCGTTGTCCTGTTTGTAAGGCAGAACACCGGATCCGCGTCGCGGAAAACATATTCTTGGTCCTACTGATGGTGAGTTGGCGCTGATCTTATATTCAGTAGTTCTTCTCGACTGTATGTAATGAAACCTAAGATGACCTGGGGTACTAATGTAAGAAATAACACGTAAAAAAACAAAAAACTGCATAGTTTCCTAGGAACGCGAAGCGAGGCGGCCATCTCAGTCGGCGCCGGAAGTCAAAAAAAAAAAAAAACGGCTGAGCGGGAACTGTATTTCCTCATTGGTAAGGAGGCGAGCAGGCCAGAGGTGGATGAACGCAGTGCCCTTGTTTGGGTGTAGGGCCTGATCAGAGCCTGGAGGTACTGAGGTGCCGTTCCCCTCACAGCTCCGTAGGCAAGCACCATGGTCTTGTAGCGGATGCGAGCTTCAACTGGAAGCCAGTGGAGAGAGCGGAGGAGCGGGGTGACGTAAGAGAACTTGGGAAGGTTGAACACCAGACGGGTTGCGGCGTTCTGGATGAGTTGTAGGGGTTTAATGGCACAGGCAGGGAGCCCAGCCAACAGCGAGTTGCAGTAATCCAGACGGGAGATGACAAGTGCCTGGATTAGGACCTGCGCCGCTTCCTGTGTGAGGCAGGGTCGTACTCTGCGGATGTTGTAGAGCATGAACCTACAGGAACGGGCCACCGCCTTGATGTTAGTTGAGAACGACAGGGTGTTGTCCAGGATCACGCCAAGGTTCTTAGCGCTCTGGGAGGAGGACACAATGGAGTTGTCAACCGTGATGGCGAGATCATGGAACGGGCAGTCCTTCCCCGGGAGGAAGAGCAGCTCCGTCTTGCCGAGGTTCAGCTTGAGGTGGTGATCCGTCATCCACACTGGTATGTCTGCCAGACATGCAGAGATGCGATTCGCCACCTGGTCATCAGAAGGGGAAAGGAGAAGATGAATTGTGTGTCGGGGGCTAGGTTCAGTTTGTTATATCTGGAGTACTTCTCCTGTCCTATTCGGTGTCCTGTGTGAATTTAAGTGTGCTCTCTCTAATTCTCTCTTTCTCTCTTTCTTTCTCTCTCTCGGAGGACCTGAGCCCTAGGACCATGCCTCAGGACTACCTGACATGATGACTCCTTGCTGTCCCCAGTCCACCTGGCCGTGCTGCTGCTCCAGTTTCAACTGTTCTGCCATTTATTATTATTGGACCATGCTGGTCATTTCCAGTGAACATTTGATTACTTTAATCCATCTTGGCCATGTTCTGTTATAATCTCCACCTCAGTGGTAGGGAGGCACAGCCAGAGGTGGAGAAAGTGCCCTTGTTTGGAGGACTCAGAGCCAGGTGCCGTTCCCCCCAGCTCCATAGGCAAGCAGTAAATAATAAATGCTGGTTCTTGGCCATGTTCTCTCTATAGCCTGGTTTTCTCTCTAGGTTTTGGCCTTTCTAGGGAGTTTTTCCTAGCCACCGTGCTTCTACACCTGCATTGCTTGCTGTTTGGGGTTTTAGGCTGGGTTTCTGTACAGCACTTTGAGATATCAGCTGATGTAAGAAGGGCTATATAAATACATTTGATTTAGATTTTTTTTTTTTTTTTTACTGTTTTTTTGATGAAGGTTCTTCTTCTCTGTTTTGATGAGATAAATGAGATAAATGTTCTTCTTCTCTGTTTTAGATGAGATAAATGTTCTTCTTCTCAGGTTCTTCTTCTCTGTTTTTGAGGTTCTTCTTCTCTGTTTTAGATGAGATGTTCTTCTTCTCTGTTTTTTAGATGTTCTTCTTCTCTGTTTTTGAGATAGATGTTCTTCTTCTCTGTTTTAGACGAGATAGATGTTCTTCTTCTCTGTTTTAGACGAGATAGATGTTCTTCTTCTCTGTTTTTGTTTTATTATTTCACTGCCATACTGTGTTTAACGGTGTTCGATCTTGTGTAGCCATCTTGTCTCGAGAGGACCACAATGGAAATAAGTCCCAGACGTTGTGTGTTGTCCTCGATGATATTATACATGTGCAATGGCTTTTTTCAAGTTGTATGTGCGCTTGTTTTTTAAAATCACCGAAATTAATAAACTAAACTAAACAACAACAACAACAACAAAAATCAGGTTGTTTGAGAAGATTTGAATCCTACACATAGTTTGAAGTACAATAGACCAACAATAGCTTCTGTAGTGGGTCAAATCTGTGTGCTGTAAAACCCTGGTATAACATGGGTAGAATAGTGCTGCTGTCAAATCTGTGTGCTGTAAAACCCTGGTATAACATGGGTAGAATAGTGCTGCTGTCAAATCTGTGTGCTGTAAAACCCTGGTATAACATGGGTAGAATAGTGCTGCTGTCAAATCTGTGTGCTGTAAAACCCTGGTATAACATGGGTAGAATAGTGCTGCTGTCAAATCTGTGTGCTGTAAAACCCTGGTATAACATGGGTAGAATAGTGCTGCTGTCAAATCTGTGTGCTGTAAAACCCTGGTATAACATGGGTAGAATAGTGCTGCTCGTGTCAATTTCCTTTATTTTTAAGCTTCGGACCTTCTCACTTAAAACGTTGTTTTTAGTTTATAATTATTTTAATATTGCCAAATTACCTATCTGGAAGACCAGGGGTCTGTGGACATGTTCAGGGGTCTGTGGACATGTTCAGGGGTCTGTGGACATGTTCAGGGGTCTGTGGACATGCTCAGGGGTCTGTGGACATGTTCAGGGGTCTGTGGACATTTTCAGGGGTCTGTGGACATGTTCAGGGGTCTGTGGACATGTTCAGGAGTCTGTAGGGGTCTGTGGACATGCTCAGGGGTCTGTGGACATGTTCAGGAGTCTGTAGGGGTCTGTGGACATGCTCAGGGGGATGTTGGCAGCAAGACCAAGGGTTAAGTATTACCTATTACAGACTGGTGGGGAACATTAGGCTCTTCGTTGGTATGTAGGGCCTTCAGGGGGGTGATATGCTCTGTCAGTTACATTTTTTTATTAAACTGTTATTTACCTAGGGAAGCCAGTTAAGAACAAATTCTTATTTACAACGACAGCCTACCAGGGAACAGTGGGTTTAACTACCTTGTACAGGGGAAGACCGACAGATTTTGACCTTGGCAGCTCGGGGGATTTGATCTAGCAACCATTTCAGGTTACTGGCACAACGCTTTAACCACTAGGCTACCTGCCGCCCCTCAATGAGGAGAGAGATCTGTTAACCATGTTTTCTCTATTACTATTTTTTACATTTTTTTTTTTACATTTGAGAACTGAATGGTGGAGTTATGAATTCAATAAAGGAAACTTTAAAATTATAATTATAATCTCTGTCTCATTCTTTGTCTCAATCTCAATCGCTACTCTCTCTCTCTGTCTCTTTCTTACTCTCTCTGTGTTTCTGTATCCTTGTGTTTTGTTTCCAGATTGCTAAATCACTTCTCCTTCTTCTCTCTCTTCCCCCTCCCTCCCTCCCTCCCTCCCTCCCTCCCTCCCTCCCTCTCTCTCTCTCTCTCTCTCTCTCTCTCTCTCTCTCTCTCCCCCTCCCTCCCTCCCTCCCTCCCTCCACCCCTCTCTCTCTCCCCCTCCCTCCCTCCACACCCTCTCTCTCTCTCCCCCTCCCTCCCTCCACCCCTCTCTCTCTCCCCCTCCCTCCCTCCACACCCCTCTCTCTCTCTGTCTTGTTAGCATACCCCATCTGTCAGGTGTGTAGTTTTGCGTGCAGTGCATGACTACTCAAGATGATTTCCCGACCCGGTGACAGGTGGTGTAAATGCTGCCTGAGTTCCATGTGGGTCCCAGTGGGATAACGTTTTGTCCCGGAACTCACCATCATAGTACTGCAGTAATGAGCTTCAAACATGGGTCCGCGTCAACAAAATGGCACCCTGTGGGTCCTGGTCAAAAGTAGTGTACGACATAAGGAATAGGGTGCCATTAGCCCTGGTCAAAAGTAGTGTACTACATAGGGAATAGGGTGCCATTAGCCTTGGTCAAAAGTAGTGTACTACATAGGGAATAGGGTGCCATTAGCCCTGGTCAAAAGTAGTGCACTCCATAAGGAATAGGGTGCCATTAGTCATGGTCAAAGGAGTGTACTACATAGGGAATAGGGTGCCATTAGCCTTGGTCAAAAGTAGTGCACTCCATAAGGAATAGGGTGCCATTAGTCATGGTCAAAGGAGTGTACGACATAGGGAATAAGGTGCCATTAGCCCTGGTCAAAAGTAGTGCACTACATAGGGAATAGGGTGCCATTAGTCCTGGTCAAAAGTAGTGTACTACATAGGGAATAGGGTGCCATTAGCCCTGGTCAAAAGTAGTGTACGACATAGTGAATGGGGTGCCATTAGCCCTGGTCAAAAGTAGTGTACTACATAGGGAATAGGGTGCCGTTAGCCCTGGTCAAAAGTAGTGTACGACATAGTGAATGGGGTGCCATTAGCCCTGGTCAAAAGTAGTGTACTACATAGGGAATAGGGTGCCGTTAGCCCTGGTCAAAAGTAGTGTACGACAGGGAATAGGGTGCCATTTGAGATGCAGTACGTCCTCAGGGAAGCAGTGACTGAATGACGCCACTGAACAGGGAAGCGGTGACTGAATGACGCCACTGAACAGGGAAGCAGTGACTGAATGACGCCACTGAACAGGGAAGAGGTGACTGAATGACGCCACTGAACAGGGAAGAGGTGACTGAATGACGCCACTGAACAGGGAAGCGGTGACTGAAGCAACGTTTGGAGGGTTCTGAGAATAAAACATAAATAACGAAGATGACTAAAGGACGTGAGCAGCATTTACGGAGCTTTGTGACTGGTTGACATGTGGACATGTGACATGTCACGTATTGTGAAGAAGAATCCATTGCTGACAATGACCGCCTGGGGAATGAGAAACGAAATCATGAGAACGGCTGGCTCATGTGAACAATGGTAAAGCGTAGAGGGACACACAGAGCAGTCACACCTATCAGGTTAATGACTTGACGTGTGACAGTTAGGTATTTGTGGAAGCTTGTTGTTAATATACATGCAATTTAAAGGCAACACCCACGAGGAGAGATCTCGGTGACTTGATTACTGATTATCTCAGCATATCTGACAGTTATTTTCAGGTCTCTCTCCAGAGATGTTCGATCGGATTCAAGTCCGGTCTCTGGCTGAGCCACTCAAGGACATTCAGAGACTTGACCTCAAAGGCACTCCGTCATTGTCTTGGCTGTGTGCTTAGGATTGTTGTCCTGTCGGAAGGTGAACCTTCGCCCCAGTCTTAGGTCCTGAGCGCTCTGGGGCAGGTTTTCTTCAAGCATCTCTCTGTACTTTGCTCTGTTCATCTTTGCCTCAATCATGGCTAGTCTTGCAGTCCCTGCCCGCTGAAAAACTTCCCCACAGCATGATGCTGCCACCACCATGCTTCACCGTAAGGATGGTGCCAGTTTTACTCCTGACGAGACGCTTGGCGTTAAGGTCAAAGAGTTCAATCTTGGTTTCATCAGACCAGAGAATGTTGTTTGTCTGAGATTTCTATTTTGAGTCTCATAGCAAAAAATTTGACCGATTTGTTTCGATTTTGTCATTATCGGGTTTTGTGTGGAGAAGGAAAAAAATTATTTAATCAGTTTCAGAATAAGGCTGTAAAGTATCAAAAAGTGGAAAAAGTTTAGGAGTCTGAATACTTTGCGGAAGACATATATGTGGCTAGGATATTCTCCGTAATGGGACAGTTTCTACATGCATCCAATCCGGACCTCAGACATCTCCCTGCTACCGTATGTGTCCAGGGAGATATCTGGGTTGAGATCCCTTCCATACACGGCCCTGTACCCGATTACACCCGATTACATATTTGTAGAATATTTTAACTCCGGAAAAGGTATGCGTCAACACTCTGACATATCTAAGCCATAATACTTAGGCATGAACGAATCCACACACTTTCAGAAATGTACCATATTTGTAGTCATTATCTTACCAATAATGGATCCGTTTTTCTCCCCAGATTCATAATTTCAATAGATATCCTAACATGACATTTAATATTCATCCTCGTATGTCTGATAGAACATTTTTATTGAATCTGACTCATGATCAATGTCAAGTGGCAAAATGATTTTACATGTTCAGGTGCCGAAAATCTCTTCGTGCTTCTTCTTATGAAGATGGCATACAGTGCAGTTGGAAAGTATTCAGACCCCTTGACTTTTTCCTCATTTAGTTTGTATTTGACCTCCTTTTTTTCTACCCCAATTTCATCATATCCATTTAAGATCTTATGTCATTGCCGCAACTCCCCAACAGACTCGGGAGTCCAACATGTTTCAAGCAGACCAGCATAGTCCCTGTGTCCAAGAACACAAAGGCAACCTGTCTAAATGCCTTTACCCCATAGCAACCTGTCTAAATGCCTTTACCCCCATAGCAACCTGTCTAAATGCCTTTACCCCCATAGCAACCTGTCTAAATGCCTTTACCCCCATAGCAACCTGTCTAAATGCCTTTACCCCATAGCAACCTGTCTAAATGCCTTTACCCCATAGCAACCTGTCTAAATGCCTTTACCCCCATAGCAACCTGTCTAAATGCCTTTACCCCATAGCAACCTGTCTAAATGCCTTTACCCCCATAGCAACCTGTCTAAATGACTACAGACCTGTAGCACTTACGTCCGTAACCATGAAGTGCTTTGAAAGGCTGGTAATGGCTCACATCAACACCATTATCCCAGATACCCTAGACCCACTCCAATTTGCATACCGCCCAAACAGATCCACAGATGATGCAATCTCTATTGCACTCCACACTGCCCTTTCCAACCTGGACAAAAGGAACACCTATGTGAGAATGCTGTTCATTGACTACAGCTCAGCGTTCAACACCATAGTGCCCTCAAAGCTCATCACTAAGCTAAGGACCCTGGGACTAAACACCTCCCTCTGCAACCGGATCCTGGACTTCCTGACAGGCCGCCACCCCAGGTGGTATATGGACCTCATCCAAGAGAAGCATATCTGAAAATAATATAGCTTATTATCTTGAATACGCTAAGAAAACACAGATATGCGATGTCTACAGTCAGTATTTGTCCACCGGAAGAGAGAATATAGGATGTCACCATATCTCAGGATGTTAAATGAGTCCATATCCATATTCAGAAATGTCCCGTTCAGAGTATCATACCATTATCATATCTGTCTAAAAAACATCTGGATTCAGAATGTCATGATATGGTTCATATCCACAAAACTCCAAATATACATTGGACATGTGTAACGGATGTGAAACGGCTAGCTTAGTTAGCGGTGGTGCTGGTGTAACGGATGTGAAACGGCTAGCTTAGTTAGCGGTGGTGCTGGTGTAACGGATGTGAAACGGCTAGCTTAGTTAGCGGTGGTGCTGGTGTAACGGATGTGAAACGGCTAGCTTAGTTAGCGGTGGTGCTGGTGTAACGGATGTGAAACGGCTAGCTTAGTTAGCGGTGGTGCTGGTGTAACGGATGTGAAACGGCTAGCTTAGTTAGCGGTGGTGCTGATGTAACGGATGTGAAACGGCTAGCTTAGTTAGCGGTGGTGCTGATGTAACGGATGTGAAACGGCTAGCTTAGTTAGCGGTGGTGCTGGTGTAACGGATGTGAAACGGCTAGCTTAGTTAGCGGTGGTGCTGAGGTAACGGATGTGAAACGGCTAGCTTAGTTAGCGGTGGTGCTGGTGTAACGGATGTGAAACGGCTAGCTTAGTTAGCGGTGGTGCTGGTGTAACGGATGTGAAACGGCTAGCTTAGTTAGCGGTGGTGCGGCGCTAAATAGCGTTTCAATCGGTGACGTCACTCGCTCTGAGACCTTGAAGTAGTGGTTCCCCTTTGCTCTGCAAGGGCCGCGGCTTTTGTGGCGCGATGGGGTAACGATGCTTCGAGGTGTGACTGTTGTAGATGTGTGCAGAGGGTCCCTGGTTCGCACCCGGGGTATGGGCGAGGGGACGGTCTAAAGTTCTACTGTTACACATGGTCTGTATTCTGTAGATGACCTCAACCTGATAACCATTATCATATCTGTCTAAAAAACATCTGTCATGATATGGTTCATATCCACAAAACTCCAAATATACATTGGACATTGGTCTGTATTCCTGAACAACATTGTATATATATATGTATGTCTTTATTTAACTAGGCAAGTCAGTTAAAGACCAAATTTGTTTTTTACAATGACGGCCCTACTATATAGTATAAACGTTTCCTCGTAGTCATAGGCACAGATGCTATATACCATCGTTAATTTATTTGAAGCCGTAGGTGACATAATTGCTTGTTACACTTGCGCAAAAAGATGATGGGATGAATCTCAAATTGTGTACCCTATTTCCCAACAGGGATCACGGTCCAAACAATGTTGTGCACTACATAGGGAATAGGGCGCCATTTGGGACCTCCATTGGGATGTATCTTTACCTGTGGAGGAGCCTTTATGGTATTTTTGTCACATCTCACCTTATGTGACCAATAAGTCATGGTCTATTCTATTAAGTCATGGTCTACTCCACTAAGTCATGGCCTATTCTACTAAGTCATGGTCTATTCCACTAAGTCATGGTCTACTCCACTAAATCATGGCCTATTCTACTAAGTCATGGCCTATTCTACTAAGTTGTGGTCTATTCTATTAAGTCATGGTCTATTCTACTAAGTCATGGTCTATTCCACCAAGTCATGGTCTATTCTACTAAGTCATGGTCTATTCCACTAAGTCATGGTCTATTCTACTAAGTCATGGCCTATTCCACAAACTCATGGCCTATTTTATTAAGTCATGGTTAGTTAATGTCAGGGTTAATGTCAGGGTTTTTAATCTGATTTTATAAAGAGAAATTGAAAGATGTACTCCAGCTATTTTGTAACACACACACAGACAAACAGACACACACACACACACACACACACACACACACACACACAGACACACACACACACACACACACACACACACACATGATGAATAATGCATAGCTATAGCAACGGTGGAGGAATGGAATATGGTAATCTTTTGGAGAGTTATTGTGCACTTTTTCAATTTCCTTCCTAATGACGCATGCACGCACGCACGCACACACACACACACACACACACACACACAGACACACACACACACACACACAGGCACACACACACACACACACACACACACAGGTGTGGGAGGTAAGGAGGAGAAGAGAGGGTCTGAATATAAATATCTTGAGAGACAATGACATCCGTTTTAAGCATTGTTCCATTCCAGATCAGACCAGATCAGACCAGATCAGACCAGACCAGATCAGACCAGACCAGACCAGATCAGACCAGACCAGATCAGACCAGATCAGATCAGACCAGATCAGACCAGACCAGATCAGACCAGATCAGACCAGACCAGATCAGACCAGACCAGATCAGATCAGACCAGATCAGACCAGACCAGATCAGACCAGACCAGATCAGAACAGATCAGACCAGACCAGACCAGATCAGACCAGACCAGACCAGATCAGACCAGATCAGACCAGACCAGATCAGACCAGACCAGATCAGACCAGACCAGATCAGACCAGACCAGATCAGACCAGATCAGAACAGATCAGATCAGATCAGACCAGACCAGACCAGATCAGACCAGATCAGACCAGACCAGATCAGACCAGACCAGATCAGACCAGACCAGATCAGACCAGATCAGACCAGACCAGACCAGATCAGACCAGACCAGACCAGATCAGACCAGATCAGACCAGACCAGATCAGACCAGACCAGATCAGTTATAGGGATTTCTGGGTATTTACAGAAACATGTATTATGTCCTATAATCAATGTTCTGTATTTATTTTTCACCAGGGCCCATAGGAAATATGGGATGTAACTATTGGCTCAGGTGCTGTCTGGGTGCTGTCTGGGTGCTGTCTGAATACTGTCTGAGGGCTGTCTGGGTGCTGTCTGGGGGCTGTCTGGGGGCTGTCTGAATACTGTCTGAGGGCTGTCTGGGTGCTGTCTGGGTGCTGTCTGAATACTGTCTGAATACTGTCTGGGTGCTGTCTGGGTGCTGTCTGAATACTGTCTGAGGGCTGTCTGAGAGCTGTCTGGGTGCTGTCTGGGGGCTGTCTGAATACTGTCTGGGGGATGTCTGAATACTGTCTGGGGGCTGTCTGGGTGCTGTCTGGGGGCTGTCTGAATACTGTCTGAGGGCTGTCTGGGTGCTGTCTGAATACTGTCTGGGGGCTGTCTGGGTGCTGTCTGAATACTGTCTGAATAGTGTCTGGGTGCTGTCTGGGTACTGTCTGAATACTGTCTGGGGGCTGTCTGGGTGCTGTCTGAATACTGTCTAAATACTGTCTGGGGGCTGTCTGGGGGCTGTCTGAATACTGTCTGGGGGCTGTCTGAATACTGTCTGGGGGCTGTCTGGGGGCTGTCTGAATACTGTCTGAGGGCTGTCTGGGTGCTGTCTGAATACTGTCTGGGTGCTGTCTGGGGGCTGTCTGGGTGCTGTCTAGGTGCTGTTGGGTGCTGTCTGGGTGCTGTCTGAATACTGTCTAAATACTGTCTGGGTGCTGTCTGGGTGTGTCTGGGTGCTGTCTGGGTTCTGTCTGAATACTGTCTGAATACTGTCTGAATACTGTCTGGGGGCTGTCTGGGGGCTGTCTGAATACTGTCTGTGGGCTGTCTGAATACTGTCTGAGGGCTGTCTGGGTGCTGTCTGAATACTGTCTGGGTGCTGTCTGGGGGCTGTCTGGGTGCTGTCTAGGTGCTGTTGGGTGCTGTCTGGGTGCTGTCTGAAAACTGTCTGGGGGCTGTCTGGGTGCTGTCTGGGTGTGTCTGGGTGCTGTCAGGGTTCTGTCTGAATACTGTCTGAATACTGTCTGAATACTGTCTGGGGGCTGTCTGGGGGCTGTCTGAATACTGTCTGGGGGCTGTCTGAATACTGTCTGAGGGCTGTCTGGGTGCTGTCTGAATACTGTCTGTATACTGTCTGGGTGCTGTCTGGGGGCTGTCTGGGTGCTGTCTGGGTGCTGTCTGGGTGATGTTGGGTGCTGTCTGGGTGCTGTCTGAAAACTGTCTGGGGGCTGTCTGGGTGCTGTCTGGGTGTGTCTAGGTGCTGTCTGGGTGCTGTCTGGGTTCTGTCTGAATAGTGTCTGGGTGCTGTCTGGGGGCTGTCTGGGTTCTGTCTGAATAGTGTCTGGGTGCTGTCTGAAAACTGTCTGAATACTGTCTGTCTGGGGGCTGTCTGGGTGCTGGGGCTGTCTGAATACTGTCTGGGTGCTGTCTGAAAACTGTCTGAATACTGTCTGTGGTGCTGTCTGAATACTGTCTGGGTGCTGTCTGGGTGTGTCTGGGTGCTGGCTGGGTGCTGGCTGGGTTCTGTCTGAATAGTGTCTGGGTGCTGTCTGGGTGCTGTCTGGGGGCTGTCTGGGGGCTGTCTGAATACTGTCTGGGTGCTGTCTGAAAACTGTCTGAATACTGTCTGGGTGCTGTCTGGGTGTGTCTGGGTGCTGGCTGGGTGCTGGCTGGGTTCTGTCTGAATAGTGTCTGGGGGCTGTCTGGTTGATGTCTGGGTGCTGTCTGGGTTCTGTCTGAACACTGTCTGGGTGCTGTCTGAATAGTGTCTGGGTGCTGTCTGAACACTGTCTGGGTGCTGTCTGGGTGCTGTCTGGGTGCTGTCTGAACACTGTCTGGGTGCTGTCTGGATGCTGTCTGAACACTGTCTGGGTGCTGTCTGAATACTGTCTGGGTGCTGTCTGGGTGCTGTCTGAATACTGTCTGGGTGCTGTCTGGGGGCTGTCTGGGTGCTGTTGGGTGCTGTCTGGGTGCTGTCTGAAAACTGTCTGGGGGCTGTCTGAATACTGTCTGGGGGCTGTCTGAATACTGTCTGGGGGCTGTCTGAATACTGTCTGGGGGCTGTCTGGGGCTGTCTGAATACTGTCTGTGGGCTGTCTGAATACTGTCTGAGGGCTGTCTGGGTGCTGTCTGAATACTGTCTGGGTGCTGTCTGGGGGCTGTCTGGGTGCTGTCTAGGTGCTGTTGGGTGCTGTCTGGGTGCTGTCTGAAAACTGTCTGGGGGCTGTCTGGGTGCTGTCTGGGTGTGTCTGGGTGCTGTCAGGGTTCTGTCTGAATACTGTCTGAATACTGTCTGAATACTGTCTGGGGGCTGTCTGGGGGCTGTCTGAATACTGTCTGGGGGCTGTCTGAATACTGTCTGAGGGCTGTCTGGGTGCTGTCTGAATACTGTCTGTATACTGTCTGGGTGCTGTCTGGGGGCTGTCTGGGTGCTGTCTGGGTGCTGTCTGGGTGATGTTGGGTGCTGTCTGGGTGCTGTCTGAAAACTGTCTGGGGGCTGTCTGGGTGCTGTCTGGGTGTGTCTAGGTGCTGTCTGGGTGCTGTCTGGGTTCTGTCTGAATAGTGTCTGGGTGCTGTCTGGGGGCTGTCTGGGGGCTGTCTGAATACTGTCTGGGTGCTGTCTGAAAACTGTCTGAATACTGTCTGGGTGTGTCTGGGTGCTGTCTGGGTGCTGTCTGGGTTCTGTCTGAATAGTGTCTGGGTGCTGTCTGGGTGCTGTCTGGGGGCTGTCTGGGGGCTGTCTGAATACTGTCTGAAAACTGTCTGAATACTGTCTGGGTGCTGTCTGGGTGTGTCTGGGTGCTGGCTGGGTGCTGGCTGGGTTCTGTCTGAATAGTGTCTGGGTGCTGTCTGGGTGCTGTCTGGGGGCTGTCTGGGGGCTGTCTGAATACTGTCTGGGTGCTGTCTGAAAACTGTCTGAATACTGTCTGGGTGCTGTCTGGGTGTGTCTGGGTGCTGGCTGGGTGCTGGCTGGGTTCTGTCTGAATAGTGTCTGGGGGCTGTCTGGTTGATGTCTGGGTGCTGTCTGGGTTCTGTCTGAACACTGTCTGGGTGCTGTCTGAATAGTGTCTGGGTGCTGTCTGAACACTGTCTGGGTGCTGTCTGGGTGCTGTCTGGGTGCTGTCTGAACACTGTCTGGGTGCTGTCTGGATGCTGTCTGAACACTGTCTGGGTGCTGTCTGAATACTGTCTGGGTGCTGTCTGGGTGCTGTCTGAATACTGTCTGGGTGCTGTCTGGGGGCTGTCTGGGTGCTGTTGGGTGCTGTCTGGGTGCTGTCTGAAAACTGTCTGGGGGCTGTCTGAATACTGTCTGAGGGCTGTCTGGGTGCTGTCTGAATAATGTCTGTATACTGTCTGGGTGCTGTCTGGGGGCTGTCTGGGTGCTGTCTGGGTGCTGTCTGGGTGCTGTCTGAATACTGTCTGACTACTGTCTGGGTGCTGCCTGAATACTATCTGAGGGCTGTCTGGGTGCTGTCTGAATACTGTCTGGGTGCTGTCTAGGTGCTGTTGGGTGCTGTCTGGGTGCTGTCTGAAAACTGTCTGGGGGCTGTCTGGGTGCTGTCTGGGTGTGTCTGGGTGCTGTCTGGGTGCTGTCTGGGTTCTGTCTGAATAGTGTCTGGGTGCTGTCTGGGTGCTGTCTGGGGGATGTCTGGGGGCTGTCTGAATACTGTCTGGGTGCTGTCTGAAAACTGTCTGAATACTGTCTGGGTGCTGTCTGGGTGTGTCTGGGTGCTGTCTGGGTGCTGTCTGGGTTCTGTCTGAATAGTGTCTGGGTGCTGTCTGGGGGCTGTCTGAAAACTGTCTGGGTGCTGTCTGGGTGCTGTCTGAAAACTGTCTGAATACTGTCTGAGTGCTGTCTGGGTGTGTCTGAGGGCTGTCTGGGTGCTGTCTGGGTGCTGTCTGAATACTGTCTGAGGGCTGTCTTGGTGCTGTCTTGGTGCTGTCTGGGTGCTGTCTGAATACTGTCTGAGGGCTGTCTGGGTGCTGTTTGGGTGCTGTCTGGGTGCTGTCTGAATACTGTCTGGGGGCTGTCTGGGTGCTGTCTGGGTGCTGTCTGAAAACTGTCTGAATACTGTCTGGGTGCTGTCTGGGTGTGTCTGGGTGCTGTCTGGGTGCTGTCTGGGTGTGTCTGGGTGCTGTCTGGGGGCTGTCTGGTTGATGTCTGGGTGCTGTCTGGGTTCTGTCTGAACACTGTCTGGGTGCTGTCTGAATAGTGTCTGGGTGCTGTCTGAACACTGTCTGGTGCTGTCTGGGTGCTGTCTGGGTGCTGTCTGAACACTGTCTGGGTGCTGTCTGGGTGCTGTCTGACCACTGTCTGGGTGCTGTCTGAATACTGTCTGGGTGCTGTCTGGGTGCTGTCTGAATACTGTCTGGGTGCTGTCTGAAAACTGTCTGAATACTGTCTGGGTGCTGTCTGGGTGTGTCTGAGGGCTGTCTGGTTGCTGTCTTGGTGCTGTCTGGGTGCTGTCTGAATACTGTCTGAGGGCTGTCTTGGTGCTGTCTTGGTGCTGTCTGGGTGCTGTCTGAATACTGTCTGAGGGCTGTCTGGGTGCTGTTTGGGTGCTGTCTGGGTGCTGTCTGAATACTGTCTGGGGGCTGTCTGGGTGCTGTCTGGGTGCTGTCTGAAAACTGTCTGAATACTGTCTGGGTGCTGTCTGGGTGTGTCTGGGTGCTGTCTGGGTGCTGTCTGGGTGTGTCTGGGTGCTGTCTGGGGGCTGTCTGGTTGATGTCTGGGTGCTGTCTGGGTTCTGTCTGAACACTGTCTGGGTGCTGTCTGAATAGTGTCTGGGTGCTGTCTGAACACTGTCTGGGTGCTGTCTGGGTGCTGTCTGAACACTGTCTGGGTGCTGTCTGGGTGCTGTCTGACCACTGTCTGGGTGCTGTCTGAATACTGTCTGGGTGCTGTCTGGGTGCTGTCTGAATACTGTCTGGGTGCTGTCTGAAAACTGTCTGAATACTGTCTGGGTGCTGTCTGGGTGTGTCTGAGGGCTGTCTGGTTGCTGTCTTGGTGCTGTCTGGGTGCTGTCTGAATACTGTCTGAGGGCTGTCTTGGTGCTGTCTTGGTGCTGTCTGGGTGCTGTCTGAATACTGTCTGAGTGCTGTCTGGGTGTGTCTGGGTGCTGTCTGGGTGCTGTCTGGGTGTGTCTGGGTGCTGTCTGGGGCTGTCTGAATACTGTCTGAGGGCTGTCTGGGTGTTGTCTGAATACTGTCTGTATACTGTCTGGGTGCTGTCTGGGGCTGTCTGGGTGCTGTCTGGGTGCTGTCTGGGTGATGTTGGGTGCTGTCTGGGTGCTGTCTGAAAACTGTCTGGGGCTGTCTGGTTGCTGTCTGGGTGTGTCTGGGTGCTGTCTGGGTGCTGTCTGGGTTCTGTCTGAATATTGTCTGGGTGCTGTCTGGGGCTGTCTGAATACTGTCTGGGTGCTGTCTGAAAACTGTCTGAATACTGTCTGGGTGCTGTCTGTGGTGCTGTCTGGGTGCTGTCTGGGTTCTGTCTGAATAGTGTCTGGGTGCTGTCTGTCTGTCTGGGGCTGTCTTGGTGCTGTCTTGGTGCTGTCTGGGTGCTGTCTGAATACTGTCTGAGGGCTGTCTGGGTGCTGTTTGGGTGCTGTCTGGGTGCTGTCTGAATACTGTCTGGGGCTGTCTGGGTGCTGTCTGGGTGCTGTCTGAAAACTGTCTGAATACTGTCTGGGTGCTGTCTGGGTGTGTCTGGGTGCTGTCTGGGTGCTGTCTGGGTGTGTCTGGGTGCTGTCTGGGGCTGTCTGGTTGATGTCTGGGTGCTGTCTGGGTTCTGTCTGAACACTGTCTGGGTGCTGTCTGAATAGTGTCTGGGTGCTGTCTGAACACTGTCTGGTGCTGTCTGGGTGCTGTCTGGGTGCTGTCTGAACACTGTCTGGGTGCTGTCTGGGTGCTGTCTTGGTGCTGTCTGGGTGCTGTCTGAATACTGTCTGGGTGCTGTCTGGGTGCTGTCTGAATACTGTCTGGGTGCTGTCTGAAAACTGTCTGAATACTGTCTGGGTGCTGTCTGGGTGTGTCTGGGGGCTGTCTGGTTGCTGTCTTGGTGCTGTCTGGGTGCTGTCTGAATACTGTCTGAGGGCTGTCTTGGTGCTGTCTTGGTGCTGTCTGGGTGCTGTCTGAATACTGTCTGAGGGCTGTCTGGGTGCTGTCTGGGTGCTGTCTGGTGCTGTCTGAATACTGTCTGGGGCTGTCTGGGTGCTGTCTGGGTGCTGTCTGAAAACTGTCTGAATACTGTCTGGGTGCTGTCTGGGTGTGTCTGGGTGCTGTCTGGGTGCTGTCTGGGTGTGTCTGGGTGCTGTCTGTCTGGGGCTGTCTGGTTGATGTCTGGGTGCTGTCTGGGTGGTTCTGTCTGAACACTGTCTGGGTGCTGTCTGAATAGTGTCTGGGTGCTGTCTGAACACTGTCTGGGTGCTGTCTGGGTGCTGTCTGAACACTGTCTGGGTGCTGTCTGGGTGCTGTCTGACCACTGTCTGGGTGCTGTCTGAATACTGTCTGGGTGCTGTCTGGGTGCTGTCTGAATACTGTCTGGGTGCTGTCTGAAAACTGTCTGAATACTGTCTGGGTGCTGTCTGGGTGTGTCTGAGGGCTGTCTGGTTGCTGTCTTGGTGCTGTCTGGGTGCTGTCTGAATACTGTCTGAGGGCTGTCTTGGTGCTGTCTTGGTGCTGTCTGGGTGCTGTCTGAATACTGTCTGAGTGCTGTCTGGGTGTGTCTGGGTGCTGTCTGGGTGCTGTCTGGGTGTGTCTGGGTGCTGTCTGGGGGCTGTCTGAATACTGTCTGAGGGCTGTCTGGGTGTTGTCTGAATACTGTCTGTATACTGTCTGGGTGCTGTCTGGGGGCTGTCTGGGTGCTGTCTGGGTGCTGTCTGGGTGATGTTGGGTGCTGTCTGGGTGCTGTCTGAAAACTGTCTGGGGGCTGTCTGGTTGCTGTCTGGGTGTGTCTGGGTGCTGTCTGGGTGCTGTCTGGGTTCTGTCTGAATATTGTCTGGGTGCTGTCTGGGGGCTGTCTGAATACTGTCTGGGTGCTGTCTGAAAACTGTCTGAATACTGTCTGGGTGTGTCTGGGTGCTGTCTGGGTGCTGTCTGGGTTCTGTCTGAATAGTGTCTGGGTGCTGTCTGGGTGCTGTCTGGGGGCTGTCTGGGGGCTGTCTGAATACTGTCTGGGTGCTGTCTGAAAACTGTCTGAATACTGTCTGGGTGCTGTCTGGGTGTGTATGGGTGCTGGCTGGGTGCTGGCTGGGTTCTGTCTGAATAGTGTCTGGGTGCTGTCTGGGTGCTGTCTGGGGGCTGTCTGGGGGCTGTCTGAATACTGTCTGGGTGCTGTCTGAAAACTGTCTGAATACTGTTTGGGTGCTGTCTGGGTGTGTCTGGGTGCTGTCTGGGGGCTGTCTGAAAACTGTCTGAATACTGTCTGGGTGCTGTCTGGGTGTGTCTGAGGGCTGTCTGGGTGCTGTCTGGGTGCTGTCTGGGTGCTGTCTGAATACTGTCTGAGGGCTGTCTTGGTGCTGTCTTGGTGCTGTCTGGGTGCTGTCTGAACACTGTCTGGGTGCTGTCTGGGTGCTGTCTGAACACTGTCTGGGTGCTGTCTGAATAATGTCTGGGTGCTGTCTGGGTGCTGTCTGAATACTGTCTGGGTGCTGTCTGGGGGCTGTCTGGGTGCTGTCTGGGTGCTGTCTGGGTGCTGTCTGAATACTGTCTGAGGGATGTCTTGGTGCTGTCTTGGTGCTGTCTGGGTGCTGTCTGAATACTGTCTGAGTGCTGTCTGGGTGTGTCTGGGTGCTGTCTGGGTGCTGTCTGGGTGTGTCTGGGTGCTGTCTGGGGGCTGTCTGGTTGATGTCTGGGTGCTGTCTGGGTGCTGTCTGAATACTGTCTGGGTGCTGTCTGAAAACTGTCTGAATACTGTCTGGGTGCTGTCTGGGTGTGTCTGAGGGCTGTCTGGTTGCTGTCTTGGTGCTGTCTGGGTGCTGTCTGAATACTGTCTGAGGGCTGTCTTGGTGCTGTCTTGGTGCTGTCTGGGTGCTGTCTGAATACTGTCTGAGGGCTGTCTGGGTGCTGTTTGGGTGCTGTCTGGGTGCTGTCTGAATACTGTCTGGGGGCTGTCTGGGTGCTGTCTGGGTGCTGTCTGAAAACTGTCTGAATACTGTCTGGGTGCTGTCTGGGTGTGTCTGGGTGCTGTCTGGGGCTGTCTGGGTGTGTCTGGGTGCTGTCTGGGGGCTGTCTGGTTGATGTCTGGGTGCTGTCTGGGTTCTGTCTGAACACTGTCTGGGTGCTGTCTGAATAGTGTCTGGGTGCTGTCTGAACACTGTCTGGGTGCTGTCTGGGTGCTGTCTGAACACTGTCTGGGTGCTGTCTGGGTGCTGTCTGACCACTGTCTGGGTGCTGTCTGAATACTGTCTGGGTGCTGTCTGGGTGCTGTCTGAATACTGTCTGGGTGCTGTCTGAAAACTGTCTGAATACTGTCTGGGTGCTGTCTGGGTGTGTCTGAGGGCTGTCTGGTTGCTGTCTTGGTGCTGTCTGGGTGCTGTCTGAATACTGTCTGAGGGCTGTCTTGGTGCTGTCTTGGTGCTGTCTGGGTGCTGTCTGAATACTGTCTGAGTGCTGTCTGGGTGTGTCTGGGTGCTGTCTGGGTGCTGTCTGGGTGTGTCTGGGTGCTGTCTGGGGGCTGTCTGAATACTGTCTGAGGGCTGTCTGGGTGCTGTCTGAATACTGTCTGTATACTGTCTGGGTGCTGTCTGGGGGCTGTCTGGGTGCTGTCTGGGTGCTGTCTGGGTGATGTTGGGTGCTGTCTGGGTGCTGTCTGAAAACTGTCTGGGGGCTGTCTGGTTGCTGTCTGGGTGTGTCTGGGTGCTGTCTGGGTGCTGTCTGGGTTCTGTCTGAATAGTGTCTGGGTGCTGTCTGGGGGCTGTCTGAATACTGTCTGGGTGCTGTCTGAAAACTGTCTGAATACTGTCTGGGTGTGTCTGGGTGCTGTCTGGGTGCTGTCTGGGTTCTGTCTGAATAGTGTCTGGGTGCTGTCTGGGTGCTGTCTGGGGGCTGTCTGGGGGCTGTCTGAATACTGTCTGGGTGCTGTCTGAAAACTGTCTGAATACTGTCTGGGTGCTGTCTGGGTGTGTATGGGTGCTGGCTGGGTGCTGGCTGGGTTCTGTCTGAATAGTGTCTGGGTGCTGTCTGGGTGCTGTCTGGGGGCTGTCTGGGGGCTGTCTGAATACTGTCTGGGTGCTGTCTGAAAACTGTCTGAATACTGTTTGGGTGCTGTCTGGGTGTGTCTGGGTGCTGTCTGGGGGCTGTCTGAAAACTGTCTGGGTGCTGTCTGAAAACTGTCTGAATACTGTCTGGGTGCTGTCTGGGTGTGTCTGAGGGCTGTCTGGGTGCTGTCTGGGTGCTGTCTGGGTGCTGTCTGAATACTGTCTGAGGGCTGTCTTGGTGCTGTCTTGGTGCTGTCTGGGTGCTGTCTGAATACTGTCTGAGTGCTGTCTGGGTGTGTCTGGGTGCTGTCTGGGTGCTGTCTGGGTGTGTCTGGGTGCTGTCTGGGGGCTGTCTGGTTGATGTCTGGGTGCTGTCTGGGTTCTGTCTGAACACTGTCTGGGTGCTGTCTGAATAGTGTCTGGGTGCTGTCTGAACACTGTCTGGGTGCTGTCTGGGTGCTGTCTGGGTGCTGTCTGAATACTGTCTGAGGGCTGTCTTGGTGCTGTCTTGGTGCTGTCTGGGTGCTGTCTGAATACTGTCTGAGTGCTGTCTGGGTGTGTCTGGGTGCTGTCTGGGTGCTGTCTGGGTGTGTCTGGGTGCTGTCTGGGGGCTGTCTGGTTGATGTCTGGGTGCTGTCTGGGTTCTGTCTGAACACTGTCTGGGTGCTGTCTGAATAGTGTCTGGGTGCTGTCTGAACACTGTCTGGGTGCTGTCTGGGTGCTGTCTGGGTGCTGTCTGAACACTGTCTGGGTGCTGTCTGGGTGCTGTCTGACCACTGTCTGGGTGCTGTCTGAATACTGTCTGGGTGCTGTCTGGGTGCTGTCTGAATACTGTCTGGGTGCTGTCTGAAAACTGTCTGAATACTGTCTGGGTGCTGTCTGGGTGTGTCTGAGGGCTGTCTGGTTGCTGTCTGGGTGCTGTCTGGGTGCTGTCTGAATACTGTCTGAGGGCTGTCTTGGTGCTGTCTTGGTGCTGTCTGGGTGCTGTCTGAATACTGTCTGAGTGCTGTCTGGGTGTGTCTGGGTGCTGTCTGGGTGCTGTCTGGGTGTGTCTGGGTGCTGTCTGGGGGCTGTCTGGTTGATGTCTGGGTGCTGTCTGGGTTCTGTCTGAACACTGTCTGGGTGCTGTCTGAATAGTGTCTGGGTGCTGTCTGAACACTGTCTGGGTGCTGTCTGAAAACTGTCTGAATACTGTCTGGGTGCTGTCTGGGTGCTGTCTGAATACTGTCTGGGTGCTGTCTGAAAACTGTCTGAATACTGTCTGGGTGCTGTCTGGGTGTGTCTGAGGGCTGTCTGGTTGCTGTCTTGGTGCTGTCTGGGTGCTGTCTGAATACTGTCTGAGGGCTGTCTTGGTGCTGTCTTGGTGCTGTCTGGGTGCTGTCTGAATACTGTCTGAGGGCTGTCTGGGTGCTGTTTGGGTGCTGTCTGGGTGCTGTCTGAATACTGTCTGGGGGCTGTCTGGGTGCTGTCTGGGTGCTGTCTGAAAACTGTCTGAATACTGTCTGGGTGCTGTCTGGGTGTGTCTGGGTGCTGTCTGGGTGCTGTCTGGGTGTGTCTGGGTGCTGTCTGGGGGCTGTCTGGTTGATGTCTGGGTGCTGTCTGGGTTCTGTCTGAACACTGTCTGGGTGCTGTCTGAATAGTGTCTGGGTGCTGTCTGAACACTGTCTGGGTGCTGTCTGGGTGCTGTCTGAACACTGTCTGGGTGCTGTCTGGGTGCTGTCTGACCACTGTCTGGGTGCTGTCTGAATACTGTCTGGGTGCTGTCTGGGTGCTGTCTGAATACTGTCTGGGTGCTGTCTGAAAACTGTCTGAATACTGTCTGGGTGCTGTCTGGGTGTGTCTGAGGGCTGTCTGGTTGCTGTCTTGGTGCTGTCTGGGTGCTGTCTGAATACTGTCTGAGGGCTGTCTTGGTGCTGTCTTGGTGCTGTCTGGGTGCTGCCTGAATACTGTCTGAGTGCTGTCTGGGTGTGTCTGGGTGCTGTCTGGGTGCTGTCTGGGTGTGTCTGGGTGCTGTCTGGGGGCTGTCTGAATACTGTCTGAGGGCTGTCTGGGTGCTGTCTGAATACTGTCTGTATACTGTCTGGGTGCTGTCTGGGGGCTGTCTGGGTGCTGTCTGGGTGCTGTCTGGGTGATGTTGGGTGCTGTCTGGGTGCTGTCTGAAAACTGTCTGGGGGCTGTCTGGTTGCTGTCTGGGTGTGTCTGGGTGCTGTCTGGGTGCTGTCTGGGTTCTGTCTGAATAGTGTCTGGGTGCTGTCTGGGGGCTGTCTGAATACTGTCTGGGTGCTGTCTGAAAACTGTCTGAATACTGTCTGGGTGTGTCTGGGTGCTGTCTGGGTGCTGTCTGGGTTCTGTCTGAATAGTGTCTGGGTGCTGTCTGGGTGCTGTCTGGGGCTGTCTGGGGGCTGTCTGAATACTGTCTGGGTGCTGTCTGAAAACTGTCTGAATACTGTCTGGGTGCTGTCTGGGTGTGTATGGGTGCTGGCTGGGTGCTGGCTGGGTTCTGTCTGAATAGTGTCTGGGTGCTGTCTGGGTGCTGTCTGGGGCTGTCTGGGGCTGTCTGAATACTGTCTGGGTGCTGTCTGAAAACTGTCTGAATACTGTTTGGGTGCTGTCTGGGTGTGTCTGGGTGCTGTCTGGGGGCTGTCTGAAAACTGTCTGGGTGCTGTCTGAAAACTGTCTGAATACTGTCTGGGTGCTGTCTGGGTGTGTCTGAGGGCTGTCTGGGTGCTGTCTGGGTGCTGTCTGGGTGCTGTCTGAATACTGTCTGAGGGCTGTCTTGGTGCTGTCTTGGTGCTGTCTGGGTGCTGTCTGAATACTGTCTGAGTGCTGTCTGGGTGTGTCTGGGTGCTGTCTGGGTGCTGTCTGGGTGTGTCTGGGTGCTGTCTGGGGGCTGTCTGGTTGATGTCTGGGTGCTGTCTGGGTTCTGTCTGAACACTGTCTGGGTGCTGTCTGAATAGTGTCTGGGTGCTGTCTGAACACTGTCTGGGTGCTGTCTGGGTGCTGTCTGGGTGCTGTCTGAATACTGTCTGAGTGCTGTCTGGGTGTGTCTGGGTGCTGTCTGGGTGCTGTCTGGGTGTGTCTGGGTGCTGTCTGGGGGCTGTCTGGTTGATGTCTGGGTGCTGTCTGGGTTCTGTCTGAACACTGTCTGGGTGCTGTCTGAATAGTGTCTGGGTGCTGTCTGAACACTGTCTGGGTGATGTCTGGGTGCTGTCTGGGTGCTGTCTGAATACTGTCTGAGGGCTGTCTTGGTGCTGTCTTGGTGCTGTCTGGGTGCTGTCTGAATACTGTCTGAGTGCTGTCTGGGTGTGTCTGGGTGCTGTCTGGGTGCTGTCTGGGTGTGTCTGGGTGCTGTCTGGGGGCTGTCTGGTTGATGTCTGGGTGCTGTCTGGGTTCTGTCTGAACACTGTCTGGGTGCTGTCTGAATAGTGTCTGGGTGCTGTCTGAACACTGTCTGGGTGCTGTCTGGGTGCTGTCTGGGTGCTGTCTGAACACTGTCTGGGTGCTGTCTGGGTGCTGTCTGACCACTGTCTGGGTGCTGTCTGAATACTGTCTGGGTGCTGTCTGGGTGCTGTCTGAATACTGTCTGGGTGCTGTCTGAAAACTGTCTGAATACTGTCTGGGTGCTGTCTGGGTGTGTCTGAGGGCTGTCTGGTTGCTGTCTGGGTGCTGTCTGGGTGCTGTCTGAATACTGTCTGAGGGCTGTCTTGGTGCTGTCTTGGTGCTGTCTGAGTGCTGTCTGAATACTGTCTGAGTGCTGTCTGGGTGTGTCTGGGTGCTGTCTGGGTGCTGTCTGGGTGTGTCTGGGTGCTGTCTGGGGGCTGTCTGGTTGATGTCTGGGTGCTGTCTGGGTTCTGTCTGAACACTGTCTGGGTGCTGTCTGAATAGTGTCTGGGTGCTGTCTGAACACTGTCTGGGTGCTGTCTGAAAACTGTCTGAATACTGTCTGGGTGCTGTCTGGGTGTGTCTGGGTGCTGTCTGGGTGCTGTCTGGGTGCTGTCTGAATATTGTCTGGGTGCTGTCTGGGGGCTGTCTGAAAACTGTCTGAATACTGTCTGGGTGCTGTCTGGGTGTGTCTGAGGGCTGTCTGGTTGCTGTCTGGGTGCTGTCTGGGTGCTGTCTGAATACTGTCTGAATAGTGTCTGGGTGCTGTCTGGGTGCTGTCTGAATACTGTCTGGGGGCTGTCTGAATACTGTCTGGGGGCTGTCTGGGGGCTGTCTGAATACTGTCTGAGGGCTGTCTGGGTGCTGTCTGAATACTGTCTGAATACTGTCTGGGGCTGTCTGGGGCTGTCTGAATACTGTCTGGGGGCTGTCTGAATACTGTCTGGGGGCTGTCTGGGGGCTGTCTGAATACTGTCTGGGGCTGTCTGGGGCTGTCTGAATACTGTCTGAGGGCTGTCTGGGTGCTGTCTGAATACTGTCTGAATACTGTCTGGGGGCTGTCTGGGGCTGTCTGAATACTGTCTGGGGCTGTCTGAATACTGTCTGGGGGCTGTCTGGGGCTGTCTGAATACTGTCTGAGGGCTGTCTGGGTGCTGTCTGAATACTGTCTGGGTGCTGTCTGGGGGCTGTCTGGGTGCTGTCTAGGTGCTGTTGGGTGCTGTCTGGGTGCTGTCTGAAAACTGTCTGGGGGCTGTCTGGGTGCTGTCTGGGTGTGTCTGGGTGCTGTCTGGGTTCTGTCTGAATACTGTCTGAATACTGTCTGGGGGCTGTCTGGGGCTGTCTGAATACTGTCTGCGGGCTGTCTGAATACTGTCTGAGGGCTGTCTGGGTGCTGTCTGAATACTGTCTGTATACTGTCTGGGTGCTGTCTGGGGCTGTCTGGGTGCTGTCTGGGTGCTGTCTGGGTGATGTTGGGTGCTGTCTGGGTGCTGTCTGAATAGTGTCTGGGTGCTGTCTGGGTGCTGTCTGAATACTGTCTGGGGGCTGTCTGAATACTGTCTGGGGGCTGTCTGGGGGCTGTCTGAATACTGTCTGAGGGCTGTCTGGGTGCTGTCTGAATACTGTCTGAATACTGTCTGGGGCTGTCTGGGGGCTGTCTGAATACTGTCTGGGGCTGTCTGAATACTGTCTGGGGGCTGTCTGGGGCTGTCTGAATACTGTCTGGGGGCTGTCTGGGGGCTGTCTGAATACTGTCTGAGGGCTGTCTGGGTGCTGTCTGAATACTGTCTGGGGCTGTCTGGGGCTGTCTGGGGCTGTCTGATTACTGTCTGGGGGCTGTCTGAATACTGTCTGGGGGCTGTCTGGGTGCTGTCTAGGTGCTGTTGGGTGCTGTCTGGGTGCTGTCTGAAAACTGTCTGGGTGCTGTCTGGGTGTGTCTGGGTGCTGTCTGGGTTCTGTCTGAATACTGTCTGAATACTGTCTGGGGGCTGTCTGGGGGCTGTCTGAATACTGTCTGCGGGCTGTCTGAATACTGTCTGAGGGCTGTCTGGGTGCTGTCTGAATACTGTCTGTATACTGTCTGGGTGCTGTCTGGGGGCTGTCTGGGTGCTGTCTGGGTGCTGTCTGGGTGATGTTGGGTGCTGTCTGGGTGCTGTCTGAAAACTGTCTGGGGGCTGTCTGGTTGCTGTCTGGGTGTGTCTGGGTGCTGTCTGGGTGCTGTCTGGGTTCTGTCTGAATAGTGTCTGGGTGCTGTCTGGGGGCTGTCTGGGGGCTGTCTGAATACTGTCTGGGTGCTGTCTGAAAACTGTCTGAATACTGTCTGGGTGTGTCTGGGTGCTGTCTGGGTGCTGTCTGGGTTCTGTCTGAATAGTGTCTGGGTGCTGTCTGGGTGCTGTCTGGGGGCTGTCTGGGGGCTGTCTGAATACTGTCTGGGTGCTGTCTGAAAACTGTCTGAATACTGTTTGGGTGCTGTCTGGGTGTGTCTGAGGGCTGTCTGGGTGCTGTCTGGGTGCTGTCTGAATACTGTCTGAGGGCTGTCTTGGTGCTGTCTTGGTGCTGTCTGGGTGCTGTCTGAACACTGTCTGGGTGCTGTCTGGGTGCTGTCTGAACACTGTCTGGGTGCTGTCTGAATAATGTCTGGGTGCTGTCTGGGTGCTGTCTGAATACTGTCTGGGTGCTGTCTGGGGGCTGTCTGGGTGCTGTCTGGGTGTGTCTGGGTGCTGTCTGGGTGCTGTCTGAATACTGTCTGAATACTGTCTGAATACTGTCTGGGGGCTGTCTGGGGGCTGTCTGAATACTGTCTGGGGGCTGTCTGAATACTGTCTGAGGGCTGTCTGGGTGCTGTCTGAATACTGTCTGACTACTGTCTGGGTGCTGCCTGAATACTATCTGAGGGCTGTCTGGGTGCTGTCTGAATACTGTCTGGGTGCTGTCTAGGTGCTGTTGGGTGCTGTCTGGGTGCTGTCTGAAAACTGTCTGGGGGCTGTCTGGGTGCTGTCTGGGTGTGTCTGGATGATGTCTGGGTGCTGTCTGGGTTCTGTCTGAATAGTGTCTGGGTGCTGTCTGGGTGCTGTCTGGGGGCTGTCTGGGGGCTGTCTGAATACTGTCTGGGTGCTGTCTGAAAACTGTCTGAATACTGTCAGGGTGCTGTCTGGGTGTGTCTGGGTGCTGTCTGGGTGCTGTCTGGGTTCTGTCTGAATAGTGTCTGGGTGCTGTCTGGGGGCTGTCTGAAAACTGTCTGGGTGCTGTCTGGGTGCTGTCTGAAAACTGTCTGAATACTGTCTGGGTGCTGTCTGGGTGTGTCTGAGGGCTGTCTGGGTGCTGTCTGGGTGCTGTCTGAATACTGTCTGAGGGCTGTCTTGGTGGTGTTTTGGTGCTGTCTGGGTGCTGTCTGAATACTGTCTGAGGGCTGTCTGGGTGCTGTTTGGGTGCTGTCTGGGTGCTGTCTGAATACTGTCTGGGGCTGTCTGGGTGCTGTCTGGGTGCTGTCTGAAAACTGTCTGAATACTGTCTGGGTGCTGTCTGGGTGTGTCTGGGTGCTGTCTGGGTGCTGTCTGGGTGTGTCTGGGTGCTGTCTGGGGGCTGTCTGGTTGATGTCTGGGTGCTGTCTGGGTTCTGTCTGAACACTGTCTGGGTGCTGTCTGAATAGTGTCTGGGTGCTGTCTGAACACTGTCTGGGTGCTGTCTGGGTGCTGTCTGGGTGCTGTCTGACCACTGTCTGGGTGCTGTCTGAATACTGTCTGGGTGCTGTCTGGGTGCTGTCTGAATATTGTCTGGGTGCTGTCTGAAAACTGTCTGAATACTGTCTGGGTGCTGTCTGGGTGTGTCTGAGGGCTGTCTGGTTGCTGTCTGGGTGCTGTCTGGGTGCTGTCTGAATACTGTCTGAGGGCTGTCTTGGTGCTGTCTTGGTGCTGTCTGGGTGCTGTCTGAATACTGTCTGAGTGCTGTCTGGGTGTGTCTGGGTGCTGTCTGGGTGCTGTCTGGGTGTGTCTGGGTGCTGTCTGGGTGCTGTCTGGGTGTGTCTGGGTGCTGTCTGGGGGCTGTCTGGTTGATGTCTGGGTGCTGTCTGAATACTGTCTGAGGGCTGTCTTGGTGCTGTCTTGGTGCTGTCTGAGTGCTGTCTGGGTGTGTCTGGGTGCTGTCTGGGTGCTGTCTGGGTGTGTCTGGGTGCTGTCTGGGGGCTGTCTGGTTGATGTCTGGGTGCTGTCTGGGTTCTGTCTGAACACTGTCTGGGTGCTGTCTGAATAGTGTCTGGGTGCTGTCTGAACACTGTCTGGGTGCTGTCTGGGTGCTGTCTGGGGGCTGTCTGGGGGCTGTCTGAATACTGTCTGGGTGCTGTCTGAAAACTGTCTGAATACTGTCTGGGTGCTGTCTGGGTGTGTCTGGGTGCTGTCTGGGTGCTGTCTGGGTTCTGTCTGAATAGTGTCTGGGTGCTGTCTGGGGGCTGTCTGAAAACTGTCTGGGTGCTGTCTGGGTGCTGTCTGAAAACTGTCTGAATACTGTCTGGGTGCTGTCTGGGTGTGTCTGAGGGCTGTCTGGGTGCTGTCTGGGTGCTGTCTGGGTTCTGTCTGAATAGTGTCTGGGTGCTGTCTGGGGGCTGTCTGAATACTGTCTGGGTGCTGTCTGAAAACTGTCTGAATACTGTCTGGGTGTGTCTGGGTGCTGTCTGGGTGCTGTCTGGGTTCTGTCTGAATAGTGTCTGGGTGCTGTCTGGGTGCTGTCTGGGGGCTGTCTGGGGGCTGTCTGAATACTGTCTGGGTGCTGTCTGAAAACTGTCTGAATACTGTCTGGGTGCTGTCTGGGTGTGTCTGGGTGCTGGCTGGGTGCTGTCTGGGTTCTGTCTGAATAGTGTCTGGGTGCTGTCTGGGTGCTGCCTGGGGGCTGTCTGGGGGCTGTCTGAATACTGTCTGGGTGCTGTCTGAAAACTGTCTGAATACTGTTTGGGTGCTGTCTGGGTGTGTCTGGGTGCTGTCTGGGGGCTGTCTGAAAACTGTCTGGGTGCTGTCTGAAAACTGTCTGAATACTGTCTGGGTGCTGTCTGGGTGTGTCTGAGGGCTGTCTGGGTGCTGTCTGGGTGCTGTCTGGGTGCTGTCTGAATACTGTCTGAGGGCTGTCTTGGTGCTGTCTTGGTGCTGTCTGGGTGCTGTCTGAATACTGTCTGAGTGCTGTCTGGGTGTGTCTGGGTGCTGTCTGGGTGCTGTCTGGGTGTGTCTGGGTGCTGTCTGGGGGCTGTCTGGTTGATGTCTGGGTGCTGTCTGGGTTCTGTCTGAACACTGTCTGGGTGCTGTCTGAATAGTGTCTGGGTGCTGTCTGAACACTGTCTGGGTGCTGTCTGGGTGCTGTCTGGGTGCTGTCTGAATACTGTCTGAGGGCTGTCTTGGTGCTGTCTTGGTGCTGTCTGGGTGTGTCTGGGTGCTGTCTGGGGGCTGTCTGGTTGATGTCTGGGTGCTGTCTGGGTTCTGTCTGAACACTGTCTGGGTGCTGTCTGAATAGTGTCTGGGTGCTGTCTGAACACTGTCTGGGTGCTGTCTGGGTGCTGTCTGGGTGCTGTCTGAACACTGTCTGGGTGCTGTCTGGGTGCTGTCTGACCACTGTCTGGGTGCTGTCTGAATACTGTCTGGGTGCTGTCTGGGTGCTGTCTGAATACTGTCTGGGTGCTGTCTGAAAACTGTCTGAATACTGTCTGGGTGCTGTCTGGGTGTGTCTGAGGGCTGTCTGGTTGCTGTCTGGGTGCTGTCTGGGTGCTGTCTGAATACTGTCTGAGGGCTGTCTTGGTGCTGTCTTGGTGCTGTCTGGGTGCTGTCTGAATACTGTCTGAGTGCTGTCTGGGTGTGTCTGGGTGCTGTCTGGGTGCTGTCTGGGTGTGTCTGGGTGCTGTCTGGGGCTGTCTGGTTGATGTCTGGGTGCTGTCTGGGTTCTGTCTGAACACTGTCTGGGTGCTGTCTGAATAGTGTCTGGGTGCTGTCTGAAACACTGTCTGGGTGCTGTCTGAAAACTGTCTGAATACTGTCTGGGTGCTGTCTGGGTGCTGTCTGAATACTGTCTGGGTGCTGTCTGAAAACTGTCTGAATACTGTCTGGTGCTGTCTGGGTGTGTCTGAGGGCTGTCTGGTTGCTGTCTTGGTGCTGTCTGTGTGCTGTCTGAATACTGTCTGAGGGCTGTCTTGGTGCTGTCTTGGTGCTGTCTGGGTGCTGTCTGAATACTGTCTGAGGGCTGTCTGGGTGCTGTTTGGGTGCTGTCTGGGTGCTGTCTGAATACTGTCTGGGGCTGTCTGGGTGCTGTCTGGGTGCTGTCTGAAAACTGTCTGAATACTGTCTGGGTGCTGTCTGGGTGTGTCTGGGTGCTGTCTGGGTGCTGTCTGGGTGTGTCTGGGTGCTGTCTGGGGCTGTCTGGTTGATGTCTGGGTGCTGTCTGGGTTCTGTCTGAACACTGTCTGGGTGCTGTCTGAATAGTGTCTGGGTGCTGTCTGAACACTGTCTGGGTGCTGTCTGGGTGCTGTCTGAACACTGTCTGGGTGCTGTCTGGGTGCTGTCTGACCACTGTCTGGGTGCTGTCTGAATACTGTCTGGGTGCTGTCTGGGTGCTGTCTGAATACTGTCTGGGTGCTGTCTGAAAACTGTCTGAATACTGTCTGGGTGCTGTCTGGGTGTGTCTGAGGGCTGTCTGGTTGCTGTCTTGGTGCTGTCTGGGTGCTGTCTGAATACTGTCTGAGGGCTGTCTTGGTGCTGTCTTGGTGCTGTCTGGGTGCTGCCTGAATACTGTCTGAGTGCTGTCTGGGTGTGTCTGGGTGCTGTCTGGGTGCTGTCTGGGTGTGTCTGGGTGCTGTCTGGGGGCTGTCTGAATACTGTCTGAGGGCTGTCTGGGTGCTGTCTGAATACTGTCTGTATACTGTCTGGGTGCTGTCTGGGGGCTGTCTGAAAACTGTCTGGGGGCTGTCTGGTTGCTGTCTGGGTGTGTCTGGGTGCTGTCTGGGTGCTGTCTGGGTTCTGTCTGAATAGTGTCTGGGTGCTGTCTGGGGGCTGTCTGAATACTGTCTGGGTGCTGTCTGAAAACTGTCTGAATACTGTCTGGGTGTGTCTGGGTGCTGTCTGGGTGCTGTCTGGGTTCTGTCTGAATAGTGTCTGGGTGCTGTCTGGGTGCTGTCTGGGGGCTGTCTGGGGGCTGTCTGAATACTGTCTGGGTGCTGTCTGAAAACTGTCTGAATACTGTCTGGGTGCTGTCTGGGTGTGTATGGGTGCTGGCTGGGTGCTGGCTGGGTTCTGTCTGAATAGTGTCTGGGTGCTGTCTGGGTGCTGTCTGGGGGCTGTCTGGGGGCTGTCTGAATACTGTCTGGGTGCTGTCTGAAAACTGTCTGAATACTGTTTGGGTGCTGTCTGGGTGTGTCTGGGTGCTGTCTGGGGGCTGTCTGAAAACTGTCTGGGTGCTGTCTGAAAACTGTCTGAATACTGTCTGGGTGCTGTCTGGGTGTGTCTGAGGGCTGTCTGGGTGCTGTCTGGGTGCTGTCTGGGTGCTGTCTGAATACTGTCTGAGGGCTGTCTTGGTGCTGTCTTGGTGCTGTCTGGGTGCTGTCTGAATACTGTCTGAGTGCTGTCTGGGTGTGTCTGGGTGCTGTCTGGGTGCTGTCTGGGTGTGTCTGGGTGCTGTCTGGGGGCTGTCTGGTTGATGTCTGGGTGCTGTCTGGGTTCTGTCTGAACACTGTCTGGGTGCTGTCTGAATAGTGTCTGGGTGCTGTCTGAACACTGTCTGGGTGCTGTCTGGGTGCTGTCTGGGTGCTGTCTGAATACTGTCTGAGGGCTGTCTTGGTGCTGTCTTGGTGCTGTCTGGGTGCTGTCTGAATACTGTCTGAGTGCTGTCTGGGTGTGTCTGGGTGCTGTCTGGGTGCTGTCTGGGTGTGTCTGGGTGCTGTCTGGGGCTGTCTGGTTGATGTCTGGGTGCTGTCTGGGTTCTGTCTGAACACTGTCTGGGTGCTGTCTGAATAGTGTCTGGGTGCTGTCTGAACACTGTCTGGGTGCTGTCTGGGTGCTGTCTGGGTGCTGTCTGAACACTGTCTGGGTGCTGTCTGGGTGCTGTCTGACCACTGTCTGGGTGCTGTCTGAATACTGTCTGGGTGCTGTCTGGGTGCTGTCTGAATACTGTCTGGGTGCTGTCTGAAAACTGTCTGAATACTGTCTGGTGCTGTCTGGGTGTGTCTGAGGGCTGTCTGGTTGCTGTCTGGGTGCTGTCTGGGTGCTGTCTGAATACTGTCTGAGGGCTGTCTTGGTGCTGTCTTGGTGCTGTCTGGGTGCTGTCTGAATACTGTCTGAGTGCTGTCTGGGTGTGTCTGGGTGCTGTCTGGGTGCTGTCTGGGTGTGTCTGGGTGCTGTCTGGGGGCTGTCTGGTTGATGTCTGGGTGCTGTCTGGGTTCTGTCTGAACACTGTCTGGGTGCTGTCTGAATAGTGTCTGGGTGCTGTCTGAACACTGTCTGGGTGCTGTCTGAAAACTGTCTGAATACTGTCTGGGTGCTGTCTGGGTGTGTCTGGGTGCTGTCTGGGTGCTGTCTGGGTGCTGTCTGAATATTGTCTGGGTGCTGTCTGGGGGCTGTCTGAAAACTGTCTGAATACTGTCTGGGTGCTGTCTGGGTGTGTCTGAGGGCTGTCTGGTTGCTGTCTGGGTGCTGTCTGGGTGCTGTCTGAATACTGTCTGAATAGTGTCTGGGTGCTGTCTGGGTGCTGTCTGAATACTGTCTGGGGGCTGTCTGAATACTGTCTGGGGCTGTCTGGGGGCTGTCTGAATACTGTCTGAGGGCTGTCTGGGTGCTGTCTGAATACTGTCTGAATACTGTCTGGGGGCTGTCTGGGGCTGTCTGAATACTGTCTGGGGCTGTCTGAATACTGTCTGGGGGCTGTCTGGGGCTGTCTGAATACTGTCTGGGGGCTGTCTGGGGCTGTCTGAATACTGTCTGAGGGCTGTCTGGGTGCTGTCTGAATACTGTCTGAATACTGTCTGGGGGCTGTCTGGGGGCTGTCTGAATACTGTCTGGGGGCTGTCTGAATACTGTCTGGGGGCTGTCTGGGGGCTGTCTGAATACTGTCTGAGGGCTGTCTGGGTGCTGTCTGAATACTGTCTGGGTGCTGTCTGGGGGCTGTCTGGGTGCTGTCTAGGTGCTGTTGGGTGCTGTCTGGGTGCTGTCTGAAAACTGTCTGGGGGCTGTCTGGGTGCTGTCTGGGTGTGTCTGGGTGCTGTCTGGGTTCTGTCTGAATACTGTCTGAATACTGTCTGGGGGCTGTCTGGGGGCTGTCTGAATACTGTCTGCGGGCTGTCTGAATACTGTCTGAGGGCTGTCTGGGTGCTGTCTGAATACTGTCTGTATACTGTCTGGGTGCTGTCTGGGGGCTGTCTGGGTGCTGTCTGGGTGCTGTCTGGGTGATGTTGGGTGCTGTCTGGGTGCTGTCTGAATAGTGTCTGGGTGCTGTCTGGGTGCTGTCTGAATACTGTCTGGGGGCTGTCTGAATACTGTCTGGGGGCTGTCTGGGGGCTGTCTGAATACTGTCTGAGGGCTGTCTGGGTGCTGTCTGAATACTGTCTGAATACTGTCTGGGGCTGTCTGGGGCTGTCTGAATACTGTCTGGGGCTGTCTGAATACTGTCTGGGGGCTGTCTGGGGGCTGTCTGAATACTGTCTGGGGCTGTCTGGGGCTGTCTGAATACTGTCTGAGGGCTGTCTGGGTGCTGTCTGAATACTGTCTGGGGCTGTCTGAATACTGTCTGGGGCTGTCTGAATACTGTCTGGGGCTGTCTGGGGGCTGTCTGAATACTGTCTGGGGCTGTCTGAATACTGTCTGGGGCTGTCTGGGGGCTGTCTGAATACTGTCTGGGGCTGTCTGGGGGCTGTCTGAATACTGTCTGGGGCTGTCTGGGGGCTGTCTGAATACTGTCTGGGGCTGTCTGAATACTGTCTGGGGCTGTCTGGGGCTGTCTGAATACTGTCTGGGGGCTGTCTGGGGCTGTCTGAATACTGTCTGAGGGCTGTCTGGGTGCTGTCTGAATACTGTCTGGGGCTGTCTGAATACTGTCTGGGGGCTGTCTGAATACTGTCTGGGGGCTGTCTGGGGCTGTCTGAATACTGTCTGAGGGCTGTCTGGGGGCTGTCTGAATACTGTCTGGGGCTGTCTGAATACTGTCTGGGGCTGTCTGGGGGCTGTCTGAATACTGTCTGGGGGCTGTCTGGGGGCTGTCTGAATACTGTCTGAGGGCTGTCTGGGTGCTGTCTGAATACTGTCTGGGGGCTGTCTGAATACTGTCTGGGGCTGTCTGAATACTGTCTGGGGGCTGTCTGGGGCTGTCTGAATACTGTCTGAGGGCTGTCTGGGTGCTGTCTGAATACTGTCTGGGTGCTGTCTGGGGCTGTCTGGGTGCTGTCTAGGTGCTGTTGGGTGCTGTCTGGGTGCTGTCTGAAAACTGTCTGGGTGCTGTCTGGGTGTGTCTGGGTGCTGTCTGGGTTCTGTCTGAATACTGTCTGAATACTGTCTGGGGCTGTCTGGGGCTGTCTGAATACTGTCTGTCTGGGCTGTCTGAATACTGTCTGAGGGCTGTCTGGGTGCTGTCTGAATACTGTCTGTATACTGTCTGGGTGCTGTCTGGGGGCTGTCTGGGTGCTGTCTGGGTGCTGTCTGGGTGATGTTGGGTGCTGTCTGGGTGCTGTCTGAATAGTGTCTGGGTGCTGTCTGGGTGCTGTCTGAATACTGTCTGGGGCTGTCTGAATACTGTCTGGGGGCTGTCTGGGGCTGTCTGAATACTGTCTGAGGGCTGTCTGGGTGCTGTCTGAATACTGTCTGAATACTGTCTGAGGGCTGTCTGGGTGCTGTCTGAATACTGTCTGGGGGCTGTCTGAATACTGTCTGGGGGCTGTCTGAATACTGTCTGGGGGCTGTCTGGGGGCTGTCTGAATACTGTCTGAGGGCTGTCTGGGTGCTGTCTGAATACTGTCTGGGTGCTGTCTGGGGGCTGTCTGGGTGCTGTCTAGGTGCTGTTGGGTGCTGTCTGGGTGCTGTCTGAAAACTGTCTGGGTGCTGTCTGGGTGTGTCTGGGTGCTGTCTGGGTTCTGTCTGAATACTGTCTGAATACTGTCTGGGGGCTGTCTGGGGGCTGTCTGAATACTGTCTGCGGGCTGTCTGAATACTGTCTGAGGGCTGTCTGGGTGCTGTCTGAATACTGTCTGTATACTGTCTGGGTGCTGTCTGGGGGCTGTCTGGGTGCTGTCTGGGTGCTGTCTGGGTGATGTTGGGTGCTGTCTGGGTGCTGTCTGAAAACTGTCTGGGGCTGTCTGGTTGCTGTCTGGGTGTGTCTGGGTGCTGTCTGGGTGCTGTCTGGGTTCTGTCTGAATAGTGTCTGGGTGCTGTCTGGGGGCTGTCTGGGGGCTGTCTGGGTGCTGTCTGGGTGCTGTCTGGGTGATGTTGGGTGCTGTCTGGGTGCTGTCTGAATAGTGTCTGGGTGCTGTCTGGGTGCTGTCTGAATACTGTCTGGGGGCTGTCTGAATACTGTCTGGGGGCTGTCTGGGGGCTGTCTGAATACTGTCTGAGGGCTGTCTGGGTGCTGTCTGAATACTGTCTGAATACTGTCTGGGGGCTGTCTGGGGGCTGTCTGAATACTGTCTGGGGGCTGTCTGAATACTGTCTGGGGGCTGTCTGGGGGCTGTCTGAATACTGTCTGGGGGCTGTCTGGGGGCTGTCTGAATACTGTCTGAGGGCTGTCTGGGTGCTGTCTGAATACTGTCTGGGGGCTGTCTGAATACTGTCTGGGGGCTGTCTGAATACTGTCTGGGGCTGTCTGGGGCTGTCTGAATACTGTCTGAGGGCTGTCTGGGTGCTGTCTGAATACTGTCTGGGTGCTGTCTGGGGGCTGTCTGGGTGCTGTCTAGGTGCTGTTGGGTGCTGTCTGGGTGCTGTCTGAAAACTGTCTGGGTGCTGTCTGGGTGTGTCTGGGTGCTGTCTGGGTTCTGTCTGAATACTGTCTGAATACTGTCTGGGGGCTGTCTGGGGGCTGTCTGAATACTGTCTGCGGGCTGTCTGAATACTGTCTGAGGGCTGTCTGGGTGCTGTCTGAATACTGTCTGTATACTGTCTGGGTGCTGTCTGGGGGCTGTCTGGGTGCTGTCTGGGTGCTGTCTGGGTGATGTTGGGTGCTGTCTGGGTGCTGTCTGAATAGTGTCTGGGTGCTGTCTGGGTGCTGTCTGAATACTGTCTGGGGCTGTCTGAATACTGTCTGGGGGCTGTCTAGGGGCTGTCTGAATACTGTCTGAGGGCTGTCTGGGTGCTGTCTGAATACTGTCTGAATACTGTCTGGGGCTGTCTGGGGGCTGTCTGAATACTGTCTGGGGGCTGTCTGAATACTGTCTGGGGCTGTCTGGGGGCTGTCTGAATACTGTCTGGGGGCTGTCTGGGGGCTGTCTGAATACTGTCTGAGGGCTGTCTGGGTGCTGTCTGAATACTGTCTGGGGGCTGTCTGAATACTGTCTGGGGGCTGTCTGAATACTGTCTGGGGGCTGTCTGGGGGCTGTCTGAATACTGTCTGAGGGCTGTCTGGGTGCTGTCTGAATACTGTCTGGGTGCTGTCTGGGGGCTGTCTGGGTGCTGTCTAGGTGCTGTTGGGTGCTGTCTGGGTGCTGTCTGAAAACTGTCTGGGTGCTGTCTGGGTGTGTCTGGGTGCTGTCTGGGTTCTGTCTGAATACTGTCTGAATACTGTCTGGGGGCTGTCTGGGGGCTGTCTGAATACTGTCTGCGGGCTGTCTGAATACTGTCTGAGGGCTGTCTGGGTGCTGTCTGAATACTGTCTGTATACTGTCTGGGTGCTGTCTGGGGGCTGTCTGGGTGCTGTCTGGGTGCTGTCTGGGTGATGTTGGGTGCTGTCTGGGTGCTGTCTGAAAACTGTCTGGGGGCTGTCTGGTTGCTGTCTGGGTGTGTCTGGGTGCTGTCTGGGTGCTGTCTGGGTTCTGTCTGAATAGTGTCTGGGTGCTGTCTGGGGGCTGTCTGGGGGCTGTCTGAATACTGTCTGGGTGCTGTCTGAAAACTGTCTGAATACTGTCTGGGTGTGTCTGGGTGCTGTCTGGGTGCTGTCTGGGTTCTGTCTGAATAGTGTCTGGGTGCTGTCTGGGTGCTGTCTGGGGCTGTCTGGGGGCTGTCTGAATACTGTCTGGGTGCTGTCTGAAAACTGTCTGAATACTGTTTGGGTGCTGTCTGGGTGTCTGTCTGAGGGCTGTCTGGGTGCTGTCTGGGTGCTGTCTGAATACTGTCTGAGGGCTGTCTGGTGCTGTCTGGTGCTGTCTGGGTGCTGTCTGACTGTCTGACACTGTCTGGGTGCTGTCTGGGTGCTGTCTGAACACTGTCTGGGTGCTGTCTGAATAATGTCTGGGTGCTGTCTGGGTGCTGTCTGAATACTGTCTGGGTGCTGTCTGGGGGCTGTCTGGGTGCTGTCTGGGTGCTGTCTGGGTGCTGTCTGGGTGCTGTCTGAATACTGTCTGAATACTGTCTGGGGCTGTCTGGGGGCTGTCTGAATACTGTCTGGGGGCTGTCTGAATACTGTCTGGGGCTGTCTGGGTGCTGTCTGGGGGCTGTCTGACTGCTGTCTGGGTGCTGCCTGAATACTATCTGAGGGCTGTCTGGGTGCTGTCTGAATACTGTCTGGGTGCTGTCTAGGTGCTGTTGGGTGCTGTCTGGGTGCTGTCTGAAAACTGTCTGGGGGCTGTCTGGGTGCTGTCTGGGTGTGTCTGGATGATGTCTGGGTGCTGTCTGGGTTCTGTCTGAATAGTGTCTGGGTGCTGTCTGGGTGCTGTCTGGGGGCTGTCTGGGGGCTGTCTGAATACTGTCTGGGTGCTGTCTGAAAACTGTCTGAATACTGTCAGGGTGCTGTCTGGGTGTGTCTGGGTGCTGTCTGGGTGCTGTCTGGGTTCTGTCTGAATAGTGTCTGGGTGCTGTCTGGGGGCTGTCTGAAAACTGTCTGGGTGCTGTCTGGGTGCTGTCTGAATACTGTCTGAATAGTGTCTGGGTGCTGTCTGGGTGCTGTCTGAATACTGTCTGAGGGCTGTCTTGGTGGTGTTTTGGTGCTGTCTGGGTGCTGTCTGAATACTGTCTGAGGGCTGTCTGGGTGCTGTTTGGGTGCTGTCTGGGTGCTGTCTGAATACTGTCTGGGGGCTGTCTGGGTGCTGTCTGGGTGCTGTCTGAAAACTGTCTGAATACTGTCTGGGTGCTGTCTGGGTGTGTCTGGGTGCTGTCTGGGTGCTGTCTGGGTGTGTCTGGGTGCTGTCTGGGGGCTGTCTGGTTGATGTCTGGGTGCTGTCTGGGTTCTGTCTGAACACTGTCTGGGTGCTGTCTGAATAGTGTCTGGGTGCTGTCTGAACACTGTCTGGGTGCTGTCTGGGTGCTGTCTGGGTGCTGTCTGACCACTGTCTGGGTGCTGTCTGAATACTGTCTGGGTGCTGTCTGGGTGCTGTCTGAATACTGTCTGGGTGCTGTCTGAAAACTGTCTGAATACTGTCTGGGTGCTGTCTGGGTGTGTCTGAGGGCTGTCTGGTTGCTGTCTGGGTGCTGTCTGGGTGCTGTCTGAATACTGTCTGAGGGCTGTCTTGGTGCTGTCTTGGTGCTGTCTGGGTGCTGTCTGAATACTGTCTGAGTGCTGTCTGGGTGTGTCTGGGTGCTGTCTGGGTGCTGTCTGGGTGTGTCTGGGTGCTGTCTGGGTGCTGTCTGGGTGTGTCTGGGTGCTGTCTGGGGGCTGTCTGGTTGATGTCTGGGTGCTGTCTGAATACTGTCTGAGGGCTGTCTTGGTGCTGTCTTGGTGCTGTCTGGGTGCTGTCTGAATACTGTCTGAGTGCTGTCTGGGTGTGTCTGGGTGCTGGCTGGGTGCTGTCTGGGTGTGTCTGGGTGCTGTCTGGGGGCTGTCTGGTTGATGTCTGGGTGCTGTCTGGGTTCTGTCTGAACACTGTCTGGGTGCTGTCTGAATAGTGTCTGGGTGCTGTCTGAACACTGTCTGGGTGCTGTCTGGGTGTGTCTGGGGGCTGTCTGGTTGATGTCTGGGTGCTGTCTGAATACTGTCTGAGGGCTGTCTTGGTGCTGTCTTGGTGCTGTCTGGGTGCTGTCTGAATACTGTCTGAGTGCTGTCTGGGTGTGTCTGGGTGCTGTCTGGGTGCTGTCTGGGTGTGTCTGGGTGCTGTCTGGGGGCTGTCTGGTTGATGTCTGGGTGCTGTCTGGGTTCTGTCTGAACACTGTCTGGGTGCTGTCTGAATAGTGTCTGGGTGCTGTCTGAACACTGTCTGGGTGCTGTCTGGGTGCTGTCTGGGGGCTGTCTGGGGGCTGTCTGAATACTGTCTGGGTGCTGTCTGAAAACTGTCGGAATACTGTCTGGGTGCTGTCTGGGTGTGTCTGGGTGCTGTCTGGGTGCTGTCTGGGTTCTGTCTGAATAGTGTCTGGGTGCTGTCTGGGGGCTGTCTGAAAACTGTCTGGGTGCTGTCTGGGTGCTGTCTGAAAACTGTCTGAATACTGTCTGGGTGCTGTCTGGGTGTGTCTGAGGGCTGTCTGGGTGCTGTCTGGGTGCTGTCTGAATACTGTCTGAGGGCTGTCTTGGTGCTGTCTTGGTGCTGTCTGGGTGCTGTCTGAATACTGTCTGAGGGCTGTCTGGGTGCTGTTTGGGTGCTGTCTGGGTGCTGTCTGAATACTGTCTGGGGGCTGTCTGGGTGCTGTCTGGGTGCTGTCTGAAAACTGTCTGAATACTGTCTGGGTGCTGTCTGGGTGTGTCTGGGTGCTGTCTGGGTGCTGTCTGGGTGTGTCTGGGTGCTGTCTGGGGGCTGTCTGGTTGATGTCTGGGTGCTGTCTGGGTTCTGTCTGAACACTGTCTGGGTGCTGTCTGAATAGTGTCTGGGTGCTGTCTGAACACTGTCTGGGTGCTGTCTGGGTGCTGTCTGGGTGCTGTCTGACCACTGTCTGGGTGCTGTCTGAATACTGTCTGGGTGCTGTCTGGGTGCTGTCTGAATACTGTCTGGGTGCTGTCTGAAAACTGTCTGAATACTGTCTGGGTGCTGTCTGGGTGTGTCTGAGGGCTGTCTGGTTGCTGTCTGGGTGCTGTCTGGGTGCTGTCTGAATACTGTCTGAGGGCTGTCTTGGTGCTGTCTGGGTGCTGTCTGAATACTGTCTGAGTGCTGTCTGAGTGCTGTCTGGGTGCTGTCTGGGTGTGTCTGGGTGCTGTCTGGGTGCTGTCTGGGTGTGTCTGGGTGCTGTCTGGGGGCTGTCTGGTTGATGTCTGGGTGCTGTCTGGGTTCTGTCTGAACACTGTCTGGGTGCTGTCTGAATAGTGTCTGGGTGCTGTCTGAACACTGTCTGGGTGCTGTCTGGGTGCTGTCTGGGTGCTGTCTGAACACTGTCTGGGTGCTGTCTGGGTGCTGTCTGAATACTGTCTGGGTGCTGTCTGGGTGCTGTCTGAATACTGTCTGGGTGCTGTCTGGGGGCTGTCTGGGTGCTGTCTAGGTGCTGTTGGGTGCTGTCTGGGTGCTGTCTGAAAACTGCCTGGGTGCTGTCTGGGGGCTGAATACTGTCTGAGGGCTGTCTGAGGGCTGTCTGGGTGCTGTCTGAATACTGTCTGGGGGCTGTCTGAATACTGTCTGAATACTGTCTGGGTGCTGTCTGGGTGCTGTCTGAATACTGTCTGGGGGCTGTCTGGGTGCTGTCTGAATACTGTCTGAGGGCTGTCTGGGTGCTGTCTGAATACTGTCTGGGTGCTGTCTGGGGGCTGTCTGGGTGCTGTCTGGGGGCTGTCTGAATACTGTCTGGGGGCTGTCTGGGGGCTGTCTGAATACTGTCTGGGTGTTGTCTGGGTGCTGTTTGAATACTGTCTGTATACTGTCTGTGTGCTGTCTGGGGGCTGTCTGGGTGCTGTCTGGGTGCTGTCTGGGTGCTGTCTGAATACTGTCTGAATACTGTCTGGGTGCTGTCTGGGTGCTCTCTGAATACTGTCTGAGGGCTGTCTGGGTGCTGTCTGAATACTGTCTGGGTGCTGTCTGGGTGCTGTCTAGGTGCTGTTGGGTGCTGTCTGAATACTATCTGGGTGCTGTCTGAAAACTGTCTGAATACTGTCTGGGTGCTGTCTGGGTGTGTCTGGGTGCTGTCTGGGTGCTGTCTGGGTGCTGTCTGAATATTGTCTGGGTGCTGTCTGGGGGCTGTCTGAAAACTGTCTGGGTGCTGTCTGAAAACTGTCTGAATACTGTCTGGGTGCTGTCTGGGTGTGTCTGAGGGCTGTCTGGTTGCTGTCTGGGTGCTGTCTGGGTGCTGTCTGAATACTGTCTGAGGGCTGTCTTGGTGCTGTCTTGGTGCTGTCTGGGTGCTGTCTGAATACTGTCTGAGTGCTGTCTGGGTGTGTCTGGGTGCTGTCTGGGTGCTGTCTGGGTGTGTCTGGGTGCTGTCTGGGGGCTGTCTGGTTGATGTCTGGGTGCTGTCTGGGTTCTGTCTGAACACTGTCTGGGTGCTGTCTGAATAGTGTCTGGGTGCTGTCTGAACACTGTCTGGTGCTGTCTGGGTGCTGTCTGGGTGAAGTCTGAACACTGTCTGGGTGCTGTCTGGGTGCTGTCTGAACACTGTCTGGGTGCTGTCTGAATACTGTCTGGGTGCTGTCTGGGTGCTGTCTGAATACTGTCTGGGTGCTGTCTGGGGTCTGTCTGGGTGCTGTCTAGGTGCTGTTGGGTGCTGTCTGGGTGCTGTCTGAAAACTGTCTGGGGGCTGTCTGGGTGCTGTCTGGGTGTGTCTGGGTGCTGTCTGGGTTCTGTCTGAATACTGTCTGAATACTGTCTGAATACTGTCTGGGGGCTGTCTGGGGCTGTCTGAATACTGTCTGGGGCTGTCTGAATACTGTCTGAGGGCTGTCTGGGTGCTGTCTGAATAATGTCTGTATACTGTCTGGGTGCTGTCTGGGGGCTGTCTGGGTGCTGTCTGGGTGCTGTCTGGGTGCTGCCTGAATACTGTCTGACTACTGTCTGGGTGCTGTCTGAATACTATCTGAGGGCTGTCTGGGTGCTGTCTGAATACTGTCTGGGTGCTGTCTATGTGCTGTTGGGTGCTGTCTGGGTGCTGTCTGAAAACTGTCTGGGGGCTGTCTGAATACTGTCTGAGGGCTGTCTGGGTGCTGTCTGAATAATGTCTGTATACTGTCTGGGTGCTGTCTGGGGGCTGTCTGGGTGCTGTCTGGGTGCTGTCTGGGTGCTGCCTGAATACTGTCTGACTACTGTCTGGGTGCTGTCTGAATACTATCTGAGGGCTGTCTGGGTGCTGTCTGAATACTGTCTATGTGCTGTTGGGTGCTGTCTGGGTGCTGTCTGAAAACTGTCTGGGGCTGTCTGGGTGCTGTCTGGGTGTGTCTGGGTGCTGTCTGGGTGCTGTCTGGGTACTGTCTGAATAATGTCTGGGTGCTGTCTGGGTGCTGTCTGGGGGCTGTCTGGAGGCTGTCTGAATACTGTCTGGGTGCTGTCTGAAAACTGTCTGAATACTGTCTGGGTGCTGTCTGGGTGTGTCTGGGAGCTGTCTGGGTGCTGTCTGGGTTCTGTCTGAATAGTGTCTGGGTGCTGTCTGGGTGTGTCTGAGGGCTGTCTGGGTGCTGTCTGGGTGCTGTCTGAATACTGTCTGAGGGCTGTCTTGGTGCTGTCTTGGTGCTGTCTGGGTGCTGTCTGAATACTGTCTGAGGGCTGTCTGGGTGATGTTTGGGTGCTGTCTGGGTGCTGTCTGAATACTGTCTGGGGGCTGTCTGGGTGCTGTCTGGGTGCTGTCTGAAAACTGTCTGAATACTGTCTGGGTGCTGTCTGGGTGTGTCTGGGTGCTGTCTGGGTGTGTCTGGGTGTGTCTGGGTGCTGTCTGGGGGCTGTCTGGTTGATGTCTGGGTGCTGTCTGGGTTCTGTCTGAACACTGTCTGGGTGCTGTCTGAATAGTGTCTGGGTGCTGTCTGAACACTGTCTGGGTGCTGTCTGGGTGCTGTCTGACCACTGTCTGGGTGCTGTCTGAATACTGTCTGGGTGCTGTCTGGGTGCTGTCTGAATACTGTCTGGGTGCTGTCTGGGTGCTGTCTGAATACTGTCTGAGGGCTGTTTGAGGGCTGTCTGGGTGCTGTCTGGGTGCTGTCTGAACACTGTCTGGGTGCTGTCTGGGTGCTGTCTGACCACTGTCTGGGTGCTGTCTGAATACTGTCTGGGTGCTGTCTGGGTGCTGTCTGAATACTGTCTGGGTGCTGTCTGGGTGCTGTCTGAATACTGTCTGAGGGCTGTTTGAGGGCTGTCTGGGGGCTGTCTGGGGGCTGTCTGAATACTGTCTGGGGGCTGTCTGAATACTGTCTGGGGGCTGCCTGGGTGCTGTCTGGGGGCTGTCTGAATACTGTCTGAGGGCTGTCTGAGGGCTGTCTGGGTGCTGTCTGAATACTGTCTGGGGGCTGTCTGGGTGCTGTCTGAATACTGTCTGAATACTGTTTGGGTGCTGTCTGGGTGCTGTCTGAATACTGTCTGGGGGCTGTCTGGGTGCTGTCTGAATACTGTCTGAATACTGTCTGGGGGCTGTCTGGGGGCTGTCTGAATACTGTCTGGGGGCTGTCTGGGTGCTGTCTGGGGGCTGTCTGGGGGCTGTCTGAATAGTGTCCGGGGGCTGTCTGGGTGTGTCTGGGTGCTGTCTGGGTGCAGTCTGGGTTCTGTCTGAATAGTGTCTGGGTGCTGTCTGGGTGCTGTCTGAAAACTGTCTGGGGGTTGTCTGAAAACTGTCTGGGGGCTGTCTCGGTGCTGTCTGAATACTGTCTGAGGGCTGTCTGGGTGCTGTCTGGGTGCTGTCTGGGTGCTGTCTGAATACTGTCTGAGGGCTGTCTTGGTGCTGTCTGAATACTGTCTGAGGGCTGTCTGGGTGCTGTCTGGGTGCTGTCTGAATACTGTCTGGGGGCTGTCTGGGTGCTGTCTGGGTGCTGTCTGAAAACTGTCTGAATACTGTCTGGGTGCTGTCTGGGTGTGTCTGGGTGCTGTCTGGGTGCTGTCTGGGTGTGTCTGGGTGCTGTCTGGGTGCTGTCTGGGTGTGTCTGGTTGCTGTCTGGGGGCTGTCTGGTTGATGTCTGGGTGCTTTCTGGGTTCTGTCTGAACACTGTCTGGGTGCTGTCTGAATAGTGTCTGGGTGCTGTCAGAACACTGTCTGGGTGCTGTCTGGGGGCTGTCTGGGTGCTGTCTGAATATTGTCTGAATACTGTCTGGGTGCTGTCTGGGTGCTGTCTGAATACTGTCTGGGTGCTGTCTGATTCTGTCTGCCCCCCCTCAAAAAATAGAAAAATACCTTCATCCATGTGGGCTAATCTATCTGCGAATTCTGAAAATGCTTCCTACTAGATGTTGGAACATTGCTGCAGGGACTTGCTTCCATTCAGCCACAAGATCATTAGTGAGGTCGGGCACTGATGTTGGGTGATTAGGCCTGGCTCGTAGTCGGCGTTCCAATTCATCCCAAAGGTGTTTGCTGGGATTGAGGTCAGGGCTCTGTGCAGGCCAGTGAAGTTCATCCACACCGATCTCGACAAACCATTTCTGTATGGACCTAGCTTTGTGCACGGGGGCATTGTCATGTTGAAACAGGAAAGGTCCTTCTCCAAACTGTTGCTACAAAGTTGGAAGCACAGAATTGTCTCAAATGTCATAGTATGCTGTAGCATTGTCACACCCTGACCATAGTTTGCTTTGTATGTTTCTATGTTTTTGTTTGGTCCGGGTGTGATCTGAGTGGGCATTCTATGTTACATGTCTAGTTTGTCTATTTCTATGTTTGGCCTGATATGGTTCTCAATCAGAGGCAGGTGTTAGTCATTGTCTCTGTGTTAGTCATTGTCTCTGATTGGTAACCATATTTAGGTAGCCTGTTTGGTGTTGGGTTTTGTGGGTGATTGTTCCTGTCTCTGTGTTTGCACCAGATAGGCCTGTTTAGGTTTTCTCAACGTTTATTGTTTTCTTAGTCTATTCATGTATAGTTTACTTCATTAAAGAACCATGAATAGAAACCACGCTGCATTTTGGGCCGCCTCTCCTTCAACTCAAGAGAACCGTTACAAGCATTAAGATTTCCCTTCACTGGAACTAAGGGGCCAGAACCTGAACCATGAAAAACAGCCCTACGCCATTATTCCTCCTCCACCAAACTTTACAGTTGGCACTATGCATTGGGACAGGTAGCACTCTCCTGGCATCCACCAAACTCAGAATGCATTTCCACTGGATGTTTTACCTCAGTCAACGATGTGGCTTTTGTTTGACTCAGTAGGAGACTGGAGTTATCTCCAAAATAGCACCCTAATGACTAATTAGGGAATAGGGGACCGTGTGTGTGTGTGTGTGTGTGTGTGTGTGTGTGTGTGTGTGTGTGTGTGTGTGTGTGTGTGTGTGTGTGTGTGTGTGAATATATGCCGCACATGTTAAAGTCACTCTTATGTATGCCAGCTAATAATATTTAGATTGGTAAGTTAGTCTAGCCAGCTGACAAAATATATATTCCTATATTTTCCCATTGGTTAAAAATCGCTGTGCTGAAACAACATGGCCACTTATTGGATGTATTTGTTTTCTAAAGGATGTATTGTCACAAATTTAACCTTATTCATCAAAACATTAAGAACACCTTCAAATTAGAGAGCAGAGAATCAATCAACAGGAAGTTATTGATCTCCAGGAGGATGGATGGTGGGGGGAGTCCACGGGGTGATGAAAGGTTCTGATTGGATTGCTCAACGTCTGTCTGTCTGCCTGTCTGTCTGTCTGTCTGTCTGTCTGTCTGTCTGTCTGTCTGTCTGTCTGTCTGTCTGTCTGTCTGTCTGCCTGCCTGCCTGCCTGCCTGCCTGTCTGTCTGTCTGTCTGTCTGTCTGTCTGCCTGCCTGCCTGCCTGTCTGTCTGTCTGCCTGCCTGCCTGCCTGCCTGCCTGCCTGCCTGCCTGTCTGTCTGTCTGCCTGCCTGCCTGCCTGCCTGCCTGTCTGCCTGCCTGCCTGTCTGTCTGTCTGTCTGCCTGCCTGCCTGCCTGCCTGCCTGCCTGCCTGCCTGTCTGTCTGTCTGCCTGCCTGCCTGCCTGTCTGTCTGTCTGCCTGCCTGCCTGCCTGCCTGCCTGTCTGTCTGTCTGCCTGCCTGCCTGCCTGCCTGTCTGTCTGCCTGCCTGCCTGCCTGCCTGTCTGTCTGTCTGCCTGCCTGCCTGTCTGTCTGTCTAGGGATATACTGTACATGCTCAGTGTATTGACCGTGGACAGAGAACTGCTAATGCCCTGTACATACAGCAGATAAAATCAGGAAGTCATTTCAGTGGTTCTAGAAGGCTTTATCATTGGGTGTGGGGGGGGGGTAAATCATTGGTAAGTATTTTTTTTAACCATAAACTGTAGCTCAATCCACATCAACATGTTTTACCTCGTGTCAGTCAACGATGTGGCTTTTGTTTGACTCAGTAGGAGACTGGAGCTATCTCCAAAATAGCACCCTAATGACTAATTAGGGAATAGGAGACCGTGTGTGTGTGTGTGTGTGTGTGTGTGTGTGTGTGTGTGTGTCTGTGTGTCTGTGTGTGTCTGTGTGTGTTAGCATTTAATTAGGATCCCCATTAGCTGCCAAGGCAAATCAAATCAATAGTTATTGGTCGCATACACATATTTAGCAGATGTTATTCCTGGTGAAATACACAAGAACACACACAAAATCTAAAAAAGTAAAAGAATGGAATTAAGAAACACTTTCTGAAAGTGTTAAACAAGTATATAAGTATATTTTACATTTGAGATTCTGCCAAGTAGCCACCCTTTGCCAAGATGACAGCTTTGCACCCTCTTGACATTATCTCAACCAGCTTCATGAGGTAGTCACCTGGAATGTATTTCCATTAACAGGTGTGCCTTGTTAAAAGTTAAATTGTGGAATTTCTTTCCGTCTTATTGCGTTTGAGCCAATCAGTTGTGTTGTGACAAGGTAGGGGTGGTATACAGAAGATATCCCTATTTGGTAAAAGACCAAGTCCATATTATGGCAAGAACAACTCAAATAATCAAAGAGAAATGACAGTGCATCATTACTTTAAGACATGAAGGTCAGTCAATCTGGAAAATGTTGAGAACTTTGAAAGTTTCTTCAAGTGCAGTCTCTAAAACCATCAAGCACTATGATGAAACTGGCTCTCATGAGGACCGCCACAGGAAAGGAAGGCCCAGAGTTACCTCTGCTGCACAGGATAAGTTTATTAGAGTTACCAGCCTCAGAAATTGAAGCCTACAATTGGCCTAGCGCCGTCTGGGTTAGGGAGGGTCTGGCAGGTAGGGATATCCTTGTCTCATCGCGCACCAGCGACTCCTAGTGGCGGGCCGGGCGCAGTGCACGCTGACCAGGTCGCCAGGTGTTTCCTCCGACACATTGGTGCGGCTGGCTTCCGGGTTGGATGCGGGCTGTGTTAAGAAGCAGTGCGGCTTGGTTGGGTTGTGTATCGGAGGACGCATGGCTTTCGACCTTCGTCTCTCCCGAGACCGTACGGGAGTTGTAGCGATGAGACAAGATAGTAATTACTAACAATTGGATACCATGAAATTGGGGAGAAAAAGGGGGTAAAAAAAAAGAAAGATAAAAAGAAAAGCAAAGAAAAATCCTCTGCTGCAGAGGATAAGTTCATTAGAGTTATCAGTTTCAGATTGCAGCCCAAATAAATGCTTCACAGAGTTCAGGTAACAGACACATCTCAACATCAACTGTTCAGAGGAGACTGTGTGAATCAGGTCTTCATGGTTGAATTGCTGCAAAGAAACCACTACTAAAGGACACCAATAAGAAGAAGAGACTTGCTTGGCCCAAGAAACATGAGCAATGGACATTAGACCGGTGGAAATCTGTCCTTTGGTCTGATGAGCACAAATTTGAGATTTTTGGTTCCAACTGCTGTGTCTTTGTGAGACGCAGAGTAGGTGAACAGATGATCTCTGCATGTGTGGTTCCCACTGTGAAGCATGGAGGAGGAGGTGTGATGGTGCTTTGCTGGTGACACTGGGATTTATTTAGAATTCAAGGCACACTTAACCAGCATGGCTACAACAGCATTCTGCAGCGATGCTCCATCCCATCTGGTTGGCGCTTAGTGGTACTATCATTTGTTTTTCAACAGGACAATGACCCAACACACCTCCAGGCTATTTGACCAAGAATGAGATTGATGGAGTGCTGCATCAGATGACCTGGCCTCCACAATCACCCGACCTCAACCCAATTGAAATGGTTCATGATGAGTTGGACTGCAGAGTGAAGGAAAAGCAGCCAACAAGTGCTCAGAATATGTGGGAACTCCTTCAAGACTGTTGGAAAAGCATTCTAGGTGAAGCTGGTTGAGAGAAAGCCTGTCATCAAAGCTGTCATCAAGGCAAAGGGTGGCTAAAAAACTGACTTGAGATCCATGTCAAGGGTGTCCGTTATTTATTTGACTGTTTCAGCCGACGTGTCGAACACACTTTATTCAAGGTCAGTGTAATGTCATTCGTTACATTTATTTATTTTTAAACACAGAACAATATTTGCCCTATCCGGCTACACAACCCGAATTTACATTAGAGAAGCTTCCATTAAAGAAAATAACTCTATTCTATTAGATAGGTAACTGTCCTATGTTGTTTCAGCTATGTGTTTAAAAATAATTTTAAAAAATGTACCTTTATTTAACCAGGTAGGCAAGCAATTTGACACAGACAACAACACAGAGTTACACATGGACAAAACAAAACATAGTCAATAATACAGTAGAACAAAAGAAAACAAAAAGTCTATATACAGTGAGTGCAAATGAGGTAAGATAAGGGAGTTAAGGCAATAATTAGGCCATGGTGGCGAAGTAATTACAATATAGCAATTAAAACACTGGAATGGTAGATGTGCAGAAGATGAATGTGCAAGTAGAGATACTGGGGTGCAAAGGAGCAAGATAAATAAATAAATACAGTATGGGGATGAGGTAGTTGGATAGGCTATTTACAGATCGGCTATGTACAGGTGCAGTGATCTGTGAGCTGCTCTGACAGCTGGTGCTTAAAGCTAGTGAGGGAGATATGAGTCTCAGGCTTCAGAGACTTTTGCAGTTTGTTCCAGTCATTGGCAGCAGAGAACTGGAAGGAAAGAAGACCAAAGGAGGAATTGGCTATGGGGGTGACCAGTGAGATATACCTGCTGGAGCGCAGTACTACGAGTGGGTGCTGCTATAGTGACCAGTGAGCTGAGATAAGGTGGGACTTTACCTAGCAGAGACTTGTAGATAACCTGTAGCCAGTGGGTTTGGTGACGAGTATGAAGTGAGGGCCAGCCAACGAGAGCATACAGGACGCAGTGGTGGGTAGTATATGGGGCTTTGGTGACAAAACGGATGGCACTGTGATAGACTGCATCCAATTTATTGAGTAGGGTATTGGAGGCTATTTTGTAAATGACATCGCCGAAGTCGAGGATCGGTAGGATGGTCAGTTTTACAAGGGTATGTTTGGCAGCATGAGTGAAGGATGCTTTGTGACAAAATAGGAAGCCAATTCTAGATGTAACTTTGGATTGGAGATGTTTGATGTGAGTCTGGAAGGAGAGTTTACAGTCTAACCAGACACCTAGGTACATATTCTAAGTCAGAACCGTCCAGAGTAGTGATGTTAGTCAGGCGGGCAGGTGCAGGCAGCGATCGGTTGAAGAGCATGCATTTAGTTTTACTTTAAGAGCAGTTGCAGGCCACGGAAGGAGAGTTGTATGGCATTGAAGCTCGTCTGGAGGTTAGGTAACACAGTGTCCAAAGAGTGGCCATAAATATACAGAACGGTGTCGTCTGCGTAGAGGTGGATCAGAGACTCACCAGCAGCAACAGCAACATCATTGATGTATACAAAGAAGTTTGGGTCTAGAGTGTCTCCCCCTTTGATGAGGGGGTTGACCGCGGCAGCTTTCCTATCTTTGGGAATCTCAGTCGATACGAAAAAGAGGTTGAACAGGCTAGTAATAGGGGTTGCAACAATTTCGGCAGATCATTTTAGAAAGAGAGGGTCCAGATTGTCTAGCCCGGCTTTGTTGTAGGGGTCCAGATTTTGCAGCTCTTTCAGAACGTCAGCTATCTGGATTTGGGTGAAGGAGAAATAGTGAGGGATTTGGGAGGTTGCTGTGGAGGGTGCCGGGCAGTTGACCGGGGTAGGGGTAGCCAGGTGGAAAGCATGGCCAGCCGTAGAGAAATGCTTATTGAAATTCTCAATTATGGTGGATTTATCAGTGGTGACAGTGTTTCCTAGCCTCAGAGCAGTGGGCAGCTGGGATGGGGTGCTCTTATTCTCCATTGACTTTACAGTGTCT
>NC_088415.1:3167696-3207696 GCF_034236695.1 Oncorhynchus nerka | reverse complement strand
GTGTGTGTGTGTGTGTTTTCGTGGCGATGTTGGGGGGCTGACCTGGAGAGAACAGAATAAAATAAAATAAGAGAGAATAGGAGAGAAAAGGAGATAAGGGAAGAGGAGATAGGAGAAGAGAAGAGGAGAGAAAAGAAGAGAAGAGGAGAGAAAAGAAGAGAAAGGGAGAGAGAGGAGAGAAGAAAAGAGCAGAGGAGAGGAGCTGAGAGAGAGAGAGAGAGAGAGAGAGAGAGAGAGAGAGAGAGAGAGAGAAGAAGCAAAACAAGAATAACAAGAAGAAGTATATGCAATATATACTGTGAAAAAGCCAGCCAATTTCGAATAATGGTGATGTAGGGTGACATAGGACTTTGTGGTGTTGACTGGTGGGAAATATGTCCAGGTTGATGAAGAACAGCTGGCTGGTGAAATGCAGTTTCCCCCTCATGACCTGCTTCCTGTCATCACACAGACAAACAAACACACACACACACACACACACACACACACACACACACGCACACACACACACGCACACACACACACACACGCGCACACACACACGCACGCACATACACACACACAGACACGCACGCACATACACACACATACACACACACACACAGAGAGTGTCCTGGCAGCTGTTGAATGTCACTTCACATTGGCTAATTGGTCTAATGGAGATGAGTGCTGGTGACTGGAAGTGTGTGTGTGTGTGTGTGTGTGTGTGTGTGTGTGTGTGTGTGTGTGTGTGTGTGTGTGTGTGTGTGTGTGTGTGTGTGTGTGTGTGTGTGTGTGTGTGTGTGTGTGGTGCTGTTAAGGGCAACTGACCTGGAGAGTAGAGAAGACAGGACAAGACAGGAGAAGAGAGGAGAGGAGAGACTGGGAACAGAGACAGAGGCTCTCCCTGTCCTCCACACCAGATGGCTGTGCTTAAGTATGAGACATAAGAGCGAAATGGTCTCAGCGTGGCTTCTTGGTTACTCCAGGGGGTTGGGAATCCATTTATACACACATACCCTCACGGAGAGAGCTGAGCTGAGGCAGCAGGGCTCTGACGGTGTTCAGGCTACGTGGGAGGAACATAGGAAGGTCTTCAGGCTACCCAGGGGGGTCCCGAGTTGCACAGCGGTCTAAGGGACTGCATCTCAGTGGTAAAGGCGTCACTACAGATCCTGGTTCGTTTCCAGGCTGTATCACAACTGGCCGTGATTGGGAGTCCCATAGGGATGGCATACAATTGGCCCAGCGTCGTCCAGGGAAGGGTTTGGCCCGGGGGGGTAGGCCGTCATTGTAAATAAGAATTTGTTGGGAGGAACATAGGAAGCTAAGAGGATGGGAAACTAGACTACAGGGGTGATAAAATATGGCCAATATCGGGGTCATAAATCCAGTCACCTCACCCGTGATACAAGCCCGTATTCAATGTTGATCCATGTCTGAGATGATATGGAAACCGGCCACTAGGGGGGTAACAGTGAGCGCTGCTACCTTCAAGTAGGTTTTGCTAGAGCATTGTAGACGGGGTTAGCGGATGGGCGTAACCATCTAACTCTGAAGGTTGATAAATCCAGTGACAGAAAGCTGTTTTTGAGAGTTTTCCCAAACCATAAACCTAAACTTGTTAGTTGCATAACGCAACTATTTCTGTCTTGCAATCTCTCTCCACCAGGTGAAGCACTTCTCTCATCGTTTAAAAACAAGAAATGGACAGTGACGGGGGTAAGGGGGAACACCTAGTCATTTTTTGCGTCATCATTGCAAGCGATCATGACTCTCAAAAGCCTCTGTTAACTTCTGAAGATCACTTTAGTACCGCCCTAAAAACCCAATTCAAATTCGACACAAACCTTCAAATACGTATGTAATGACACATTATATAAATACATTATATATTTTATTTACATTTTAGAGGCGATAAGGTGATAAGTTGGACAGATCGAGTGACAAAAGCCTTTTCCCACACGACAACTCTCCTTCTCACTATCACGCATTAGTTTAATTAACATCTCTCCTTTTCACTATCACGCATTAGTTTAATTAACTGCTTCTACACCTGCATTGCTTGCTGTTTGGGGTTTTAGGCTGGGTTTCTGTACAGCACTTTGAGATATCAGCTGATGTACGAAGGGCTATATAAATAAATTTGATTTGATTTTGATTTGATTTGATTTAACATCTCTACTTCTCACTATCACGCATTAGTTTCGCTTCCCCACCCGCCATTTTTAAAAAGACCCGACGGGCTCATTGCCTGCTTGAATCATGCAGAAACGGGCAGCGTTTAGGTCATGTCACTGATTCTGTTGGAAAAGGGGAGAAAGCTTTACAATGGTATTGACGTTACAGTTCATCTGGAAGTATTACGTTTTTTGGGCACTAAAATAAGGGCAATTGTACGGACCAAGGCGATGTACAAAAGTGAGTGAGTTTACAATTACTGTTAATTTCCCGGTGATGCTACATGTTGAACCACAGCAGTGTAACCAGTATAGCTTCTGTCCCTCTCCTCGCCCCTACCTGGGCTGGAACTAGGGACCCTCTGCACACATCGACGACAGCCACCCTCGAAGCATCGTTACCCCCATCGCGCCACAAAAGCCGCGGCCCTTGCAGAGCAAAGGGGAACAACTACTTCAAGGTCTCAGAGCGAGTGACGTCACCGATTGAAACGCTATTAGCGCGCACCACCGCTAACTAGCTAGCCATTTCACACCGGTTACAGCAGCGCTAACTAGCTAGCCATTTCACACCGGTTACAGCAGCGCTAACTAGTTAGCCATTTCACACCGGTTACAGTAGCGCTAACTAGCTAGCCATTTCACACCGGTTACAGTAGCGCTAACTAGCTAGCCATTTCACACCGGTTACAGCAGAGCTAACATATCACGGCCACGTCGCTGATTTGAAGCATCCGTTGGTCTGGTGTGTTTCCTGTTTGACAGTAACAGGGGGGATATCCTATCAGAACAGGTTACAGCAGCGCTAACTAGCTAGCCATTTCACACCGGTTACAGCAGCGCTAACTAGCTAGCCATTTCACACCGGTTACAGCAGCGCTAACTAGCTAGCCATTTCACACCGGTTACAGTAGCGCTAACTAGCTAGCCATTTCACACCGGTTACAGTAGCGCTAACTAGCTAGCCATTTCACACCGGTTACAGCAGCGCTAACTAGCTAGCCAATTCCTATCAGAACAGGTTACAGTAGCGCTAACTAGCTAGCCAATTCCTATCAGAACAGGTTACAGTAGCGCTAACTAGCTAGCCAATTCCTATCAGAACAGGTTACAGTGCGTACGCTGGGAACGGACTTCATCACAACAGTACAGTATATGAGAAATAGTCAATCAAACAAAACAAATAAATAATGTAACAGGTTGATATCATACTAGATCAGTTTTCAGGGAATTGGTACATAGTTGAGAAACGAATGAGACGCTACAGGTGTTGTTATCCAACAGATTGCACAAGAACTGTAGAGAAGACAAGAAATAGAAGCGTCAATAAATTAATACTGTACAGGGTTGCAAAACTCTGGTAAATTAAAAAAAAAAAAACTCCCAGGTTTCCCGGAAGTCCTGGTTGGAGGAGAATTCCAGATGTCCTCTGGAATCCCTTCCCGAATTCCCTCTCTATTCCCCTCCTGATTCCAGGACTGTTCCAACCGGGACTTCTGAAGAACCTGGGAACCTGGGGAAAAGTATTTTTTTTACAACCCTAGCAACAGTACAATAGAGAAAACAAGAGATAGTCACATAAATAAACTAACAAATGGGATACTGCAACAGTATTGGATGTCATATGTGGTGGGGATTGGTAAACACTTCAGAAACTAGGGAGGATAGTCTCAGCAACACATTGCAGGAGTACAGAAACCAGTTAGAAATATACGTATATATACCTTTTGTTTAGATAAACAAAGGAATAATTAAGGAAGGGAGTCCTTAATGTTTCTCTTTGATATCTACGGTAGCAGGAATATCTTTCATCTTTATGGCTCTGCCTCAGCCTCCTCTCCCCAGGCGATGCTGCTGTGCCTTGTGTGTGTGTGTGTGTGTGTGTGTGTGTGTGTGTGTGTGTGTGTGTGTGTGTGTGTGTGTTTTTGTGTGTGTGTGTGTGTGTGTGTGTGTGTGTGTGTGTGTGTGTGTGTGTGTGTGTGTGTGTGTGTGTGTGTGTGTGTGTGTGTGTGTGTGTGTGTGTGTGTGTGTGTGCGCGTGTGTGCGTATGGTGTGACTCTGTCCTCTTCCCTCCCTAGTTGATGCTGTCGTTTGCTGTGACTACAATATCTCCAACAGCCTGTTTGCAGAGCTGGGTTGGAATAACATTCAAATCATTTCAAACACTTTGTCTGTCCTCGATTGAACTTAAGACAGAGACAAACCCAGTGAGAACCGCAGTAAAGGGGATAACTCGGACTCTGTCTGGTGGCTATAGACTTTATACTGGAGGTAACGTGGTAGACTTATTGAAGCTAATGAAACACAGAGACAGACCGGTGTCAGGCCGTTAAATAAAGAACAGCTCAATGAATCTGAGCTGGATGAAAGGTTGCCATGGAATCTATCCATATGTGTTGTTTTTGTTGTTCTAATTTTGCTTTGGAATTTACATTGTCAATAACATTTACAATGTCAGCAAGAGTGTGACCATAGTACAGGGATGCTAGCTAACTCTGCCTCTGTGTTGTAGTACAGGGATGCTAGCTAACTCTGCCTCTGTGTTGTAGTACAGGGATGCTAGCTAACTCTGCCTCTGTGTTGTAGTACAGGGATGCTAGCTAACTCTGCCTCTGTGTTGTAGCTAACTCTGCCTCTGTGGGACAGGGATGCTAGCTAACTCTGCCTCTGTGGGACAGGGACGCTAGCTAACTCTGCCTCTGTGTTGTAGTACAGGGACTAGCTAACTCTGCCTCTGTGTTGTAGTACAGGGATGCTAGCTAACTCTGCCTCTGTGTTGTAGTACAGGGATGCTAGCTAACTCTGCCTCTGTGTTGTGCAAGGATGCTAGCTAACTCTGCCTCTGTGTTGGACAGGGCTAGCTAACTCTGCCTCTGTGTTGTAGTACAGGGATGCTAGCTAACTCTGCCTCTGTGTTGTAGTACGGGGATGCCAGCTAACTCTGCCTATGTGTTGCATTGCAAGGATGCTAGCTAACTCTGCCTCTGTGTTGTAGTACGGGGGAGGATACTAGCAAGGGATGCTAGCTAACTCTGCCTCTGTGTTGTAGTACAGGGATGCTACTCTGCCTCTAACTCTGCCTCTGTGTTGTAGTACAGGGATGCTAGCTAACTCTGCCTCTGTGTTGTAGTACGGGGATGCTAGCTAACTCTGCCTCTGTGTTGTAGTAAAGGGACGCTAAGCTAGGGATGCTAGCTCTGCCTCTGTGTTGTAGTCTGTGTTGTAAAGGGATGCTAGCTAACTCTGCCTCTGTGTTGTAGTAAAGGGGGATGCCAGCTAACTCTGCCTATGTGTTGCATTGCCTCAAGGATGCTAGCTAACTCTGCCTCTGTGTTGTAAAGGGATGCTAGCTAACTCTGCCTCTGTGGATACTAGCTAACTCTGCCTCTGTGTTGTAGTAACAGGGATGCTAGCTAACAGGGATGCTAGACTCTGCCTCTGTTGTAGTACAGGGATGCTAGCTAACTCTGCCTCTGTGTTTGTACAGGGATGTAGCTAACTCTGCCTCTGTGTTGTAGGGATGCTAACTCTGCCTCTAACTAACTCTGCCTCTGTGTTGTAGTAAAGGGATGCTAGCTAACTCTGCCTCTGTGTTGTAGTACAGGGATGCTACCAGGGAACTCTGCCTCTGTGTTGTAGTAACTGTGGGGATGCTAGCTAACTCTGCCTCTGTGTTGTAGTACAGGGATGCTAGCTAACTCTGCCTCACAGGGGCTGCTAGCTAACTCTCCCTCTGTGTTGTAGTACAGGGATGCTAGCTAACTCTGCCTCTGTGTTGTAGTACAGGGATGCTAGCTAACTCTGCCTCTGTGTTGTAGTAAAGGGATGCTAGCTAACTCTGCCTCTGTGTTGTAGTAAAGGGATGCCAGCTAACTCTGCCTCCTGTGTTGTAGTACAGGGATGCTAGCTAACTCTGCCTCTGTGTTGCAGTAAAGGGATGATAGCTAACTCTGCCTCTGTGTTGTAGTACAGGGATGCTAGCTAACTCTGCTTCTGTGCTGTAGGACAGGGATGCTAGCTAACTCTGCCTCTGTGTTGTAGTATAGGGACGCTAGCTAACTCTGCCTCTGTGTAGCCGTACAAGGATGCTAGCTAACTCTGCCTAGCTAACTCTGCCTCTGTGTTGTAGTAAGGGATGCTGTGCCTCTGTGTTGTGTACAGGGATGCTAGCTAAAGGGATGCTAGCTAACTCTGCCTCTGTGTTGTACAGGGATGCTAACTCTGCCTCTGTGTTGTAGCTAACTCTGCCTCTGGGATGCTAGCTAACTCTGCCTCTCTGTGCTAGTAGTACAGGGATGCTAGCTAACTCTGCCTCTGTGTTGTAGCTAACTCTGCCTCTGTGTTGTAGTAGGAGGGACGCTAGCTAACTCTGCCTCTGTGTTGTAGTACAGGGATGCTAGCTAACTCTGCCTCTGTGTTGTAGTAAAGGGATGCTAAGCTAACTCTGCCTCTGTGTTGCATTGCAAGGATGCTAGCTAACTCTGCCTCTGGGATGCTAGCTAACTCTGCCTCTGTGTTGTGTTGCTAGCTAACTCTGCCTCAGTACAGGGATGCTAGCTAACTCTGCCTCTGTGTTGTAGTAAAGGGATGCTAGCTAACTCTGCCTCTGTGTTTGTAGTACAGGGATGCTAGCTAACTCTGCCTCTGTAGCTAACTCTGCCTCTAGTAGCTAACTCTGCCTCTGTGTTGATACAGGGATGCTAGCTAACTCTGCCTCTGTGTTGTAGTACAGGGATGCTAGCTAACTCTGCCTCTGTGTTGTAGCTAACTCTGCCTCTGTGTTGGACAGGGATGCTAGCTAACTCTGCCTCTGTGTTGTAGTACAGGGATGCTAGCTAACTCTGCCTCTGTGTTGTAGTACGGGGATGCTAGCTAACTCTGCCTCAAGGATGCTAGCTAACTCTGCCTCTGTGTTGTAGTAAGGGATGCTAGCTAACTCTGCCTCTGTGTTTGTAGGGATGCTAGCTAACTCTGCCTCTGTGTTGGACAGGGATGCTAGCTAACTCTGCCTCTGTGTTGCAGTAGCAACTCTGGATGCAGGGATAGCTAACTCTGCCTCTGTGTTGTAGTAAGGGATGCTAGCTAACTCTGCCTCTGTGTTGTAGTACAGGGATGGATGCCTCTGTGTTGTAGTACAGGGATGCTAACTCTGCCTCTGTGTTGTAGTACTCTGCCTCAGGGATGCTAGCTAACTCTGCTAACAGGGATGCTAGCTAACTCCTCTGTGTTGTAGTACAGGGATGCTAGCTAACTCTGCCTCTGTGTTGTAGTAAAGGGATGCTAGCTAACTCTGCCTCTGTGTGTTGCTAGTAACTCTGCCTCAGGGACGCTAGCTAACTCTGCCTCTGTGTTGTAGTACAGGGATGCTAGCTAACTCTGCCTCTGTGTTGCTAGCTAACTCTGCTTCAGGGATGCTAGCTAACTCTGCCTCTGTGTTGTAGTAAAGGGATGCTAGCTAACTCTGCCTCTGTGTTGTAGTAAAGGGGATGCTAACTCTGCCTCTGTGTTGTAACAGGGATCTGCTCTGCCTGTGTTGTAGTACAGGGATGTAGCTAACTCTGCCTCTGTGGATGCTAGCTAACTCTGCCTCTGTGTTGCAGTAAAGGGATGCTAGCTAACTCTGCTAGCTAACTCTCTGTGTTGTAGTACAGGGATGCTGCCTCTGTGTTGTATACAGGGATGCTAGCTAACTCTGCTTCTGTGCTGTAGGACACTCTGCCTCTGTGGGATGCTAGCTAACTCTGCCTCTGTGTTGTAGTATAGGGACGCTAGCTAACTCTGCCTCTGTGTAGCCGTACAAGGATGCTAGCTAACTCTGCCTCTGTGTTGTAGTAAAGGGATGCTAGCTAACTCTGCCTCTGTGTTGTAGTAAAGGGATGCTAGCTAACTCTGCCTCTGTGTTGCAGTACAAGGATGCTAGATAACTCTGCCTCTGTGTTGCAGTACAGGGATGCTAGCTAACTCTGCCTCTGTGTTGTAGTGCACTCTGCCTCTGTGTTGTAGGACGCTAGCTAACTCTGCCTCTAGGATGCTAGCTGCCTCTGTGTTGTAGTACAGGGACGCTAGCTAACTCTGCCTCTGTGTTGTGTTGCTAACTCTGCCTCTGTGTTGTAGTACAGGGATGCTAGCTAACTCTGCCTCTGTGTTGTAGTACGGGGATGCCAGCTAACTCTGCCTATGTGTTGCATTGCAAGGATGCTAGCTAACTCTGCCTCTGTGTTGTAGTACAGGGATGCTAGCTAACTCTGCCTCTGTGTTGTAGTACAGGGATGCTAGCTAACTCTGCCTCTGTGTTGTAGTACAGGGATGCTAGCTAACTCTGCCTCTGTGTTGTAGTACAGGGATGCTAGCTAACTCTGCCTCTGTGTTGTAGTACAGGGATACTAGCTAACAGGGATGCTAGCTAAGCTGTGTTGTAGTACTGCTAGCTAACTCCTCTGTGTTGTAGTACAGGGGGATGCTAGCTAACTCTGCCTCTGTGTTGTAGTACAGGGATGCTAGCTAACTCTGCCTCTGTGTTGTAGTACAGGGATGCTAGCTAACTCTGCCTCTGTGTTGTAGCTAACTCTGCCTCTGTGTTGTAGTACAGGGATGCTAGCTAACTCTGCTCTCTGTGTTGTAGTAAAGGGATGCTAGCTAACTCTGCCTCTGTGTGTAGTAGGGTGCTAGCTAACTCTGCCTCTGGGATGCTAGCTAACTGCTGCCTCTGTGTTGTAGTACGGGGATGCCAGCTAACTCTGCCTCTGTGTTGCTGCAAGGATGCTAACTCTGCCTCTGTGTTGTAGTACAGGGATGCTAGCTAACTCTGCCTCTGTGTTGTAGTACAGGATGCTAGCTAACTCTGCCTCTGTGTTGTAGTACAGGGACGCTAGCTAACTCTGCCTCTGTGTTGTAGTACAGTGCTAGCTAACTCTGCCTCTGTGTTGTAGTACAGGGATGCTAGCTAACTCTGCCCTCTGTGTTGTAGTACAGGGATGCTAGCTAACTCTGCCTCTGTGTTGTAGTACAGGGACGCTAGCTAACTCTGCCTCTGTGTTGCAGTGCAAGGATGCTAGCTAACTCTGCCTCTGTGTTGTAGTAAAGGGATGCTAGCTAACTCTGCCTCTGTGTTGTAGTACAGGGATGCTAGCTAACTCTGCCTCTGTGTTGTAGTACAGGGACTCTAGCTAACTCTGCCTCTGTGTTGTAGTACAGGGATGCTAGCTAACTCTGCCTCTGTGTTGTAGTATAGGGATGCTAGCTAACTCTGCTAAAAGGATGCTGCTAACTCTGCCTCTGTGTTGTAGTACAGGGATGCTAGCTAACTCTGCCTCTGTGTTGTAGTACAGGGATGCTACTCTGCCTCTGTGTTGTAGTACAGGGAACTCTGCCTCTGTGTTGTAGTACAGGGATGCTAGCTAACTCTGCCTCTGTGTTGTAGTACAGGGATGCTAGCTAACTCTGCCTCTGTGTTTGTACAGGGGGCTAACTCTGCCTCAGGGATGCTAGCTAACTCTGCCTCTGTGTTGTGTACAGGGATGCTAGCTAACTCTGCCTCAAGGATGCTAGCTAACTCTGCCTCTGTGTTGTTACGGGGAGCTAACTCTGCCTCTGTGTTGACAGGGATGCTAGCTAACTCTGCCTCTGTGTTGTGTACAGGGATGCTAGCTAACTCTGCCTCTGTGTTGTAGTACAGGGATGCTAGCTAAGCCTCTGTGTTGTAGTACAGGGATGCTAGCTAACTCTGCTGTCTGTGTAACAGGGATGCTAGCTAACTCTGCCTCTGTGTTGTAGTACAGGGATGCTAGCTAACTCTGCCTCTACAGGGATGCTGCTAACTCTGCCTCTGTGTTGTAGTACAGGGATGCTAGCTAACTCTGCCTAGGGATGCTAGCTAACTCTGCCTCTGTAGTACAGGGATGCTAGTAGTACAGGGGATGCTAGCTAACTCTGCCTCTGTGTTGTAGTAAAGGGATGCTAGCTAACTCTGCCTCTGTGTTGTAGAGGGATGCTAACTCTGCCTCTGTGTTGTAGTACAGGGATGCTGCTAACTCTGCCTCTACAGGGAACTCTGCCTCTGTGTTGTAGTACAGGGATGCTAGCTAACTCTGCCTCTGTGTTGTAGTGGGGATGCTAGCTAACTCTGCCTCTGTGTTGGATAGACTCTGCCTCTGTGTTGTAGTACAGGATAGCTAACTCTGCATCTGTGTTGTAGGACAGGGATGCTAGCTAACTCTGCCTCTGTGTTGTAGTACAGGGATGCTAGCTAACTCTGCCTCTGTGTTTGTACACTCTGGATACTCTGCCTCTGTGTTGTAGGACAGGGTTGCTAGCTAACTCTGCCTCTGTGTTGTAGTACAGGGATGCTAGCTAACTCTGCCTCTGTTGTAGTACAGGGATGCTAGCTAACTCTGCCTCTGTGTTGTAGTACAGGGATGCTAGCTAACTCTGCCTCTGTGTTGTAGTACAGGGATGCTAGCTAACTCTGCCTCTGTGTTGTAGTACAGGGATGCTAGCTAACTCTGCCTCTGTGTTGTAGTAAAGTATAGGGGATGCTAGCTAACTCTGCCTCTGTGTTGCCTCTGTGTTGTAGTAAAGGGATGCTAGCTAACTCTGCCTCTGTGTTGTAGTACAGGGATGCTAGCTAACTCTGCCTCTGTGTTGCAGTACAGGGATGCTAGCTAACTCTGCTAGTAGGATGCTACTAAGGGATGCTAGCTAACTCTGCCTCTGTGTAGTAGTACAGGGATGCTAGCTAACTCTGCCTCTGTGGATGCTAGCTAACTCTGCCTCTGTGTTGTACGGGAGTAAACTCTGCCTCTGTGTTGGACAGGGATGCTAGCTAACTCTGCCTCTGTGTTGTAGTAAAGGGACGCTAGCTAACTCTGCCTCTGTGTTGTAGTACAGGGATGCTAGCTAACTCTGCCTCTGTGTTGTAGCTAACTCTGCCTCAGGGATGCTAGCTACAGGGAACTCTGCCTCTGTGTTGTAGTATACTCTGCCTCTGTGTTGTAGTATAGGGACGCTAGCTAACTCTGCCTCTATGTTGCAGTGCAGAGGAGATATTCAGTAGGCAAGACAAGTAACCCCCCCTCACCCCCCTCTCCACTGCTGCAATATACAGAAATAGCCTGTTGTTGTGATGCACTTGTCTGTTCTTCTCACTGCTGCCAAAGGCCCGCATAGAACCAACACCTCTCTGTCTCTAATGTCAAATCAAATGGCATTAGTCACACGCGCTAAATACAACAGGTGTAGACCTTACAGTGAAATGCTTAAGCCCTTAACCAACACATTAAAAAAAATACGGAGAAGAATAAGAGATAAAAGTAACGAGTAATTAAAGAGCAGCAGTAAAATAAACATGTCCCTACAGGTGATTGATAATGTCCTGTTATACACATAAAGGACAGGCACAAAGACAGACACACTTGTGGGGACCTAAAATGTCCTAACCTCTAACCTGACCAGGAAGTACGGAGACATTTATAGTGCACTACTGTTGACCAGGAAGTAGGGAGACATTTATAGTGCACTACTGTTGACCAGGAAGTAGGGAGCCATTTATAGTGCACTACTGTTGACCAGGAAGTAGGGAGCCATTTATAGTGCACTACTGTTGACCAGGAAGTAGGGAGCCATTTATAGTGCACTTCTGTTGACCAGGAAGTAGGGAGACATTTATAGTGCACTACTGTTGACCAGGAAGTAAGGAGCCATTTATAGTGCACTACTGTTGACCAGGAAGTAAGGAGCCATTTATAGTGCACTACTGTTGACCAGGAAGTAGGGAGACATTTATAGTGCACTACTGTTGACCATGAAGTAGGGAGCCATTTATAGTGCACTACTGTTGACCAGGAAGTAGGGAGCCATTTATAGTGCACTACTGTTGACCAGGAAGTAGGGAGACATTTATAGTGCACTACTGTTGACCAGGAAGTAAGGAGCCATTTATAGTGCACTACTGTTGACCAGGAAGTAGGGAGCCATTTATAGTGCACTACTGTTGACCAGGAAGTAGGGAGCCATTTATAGTGCACTACTGTTGACCAGGAAGTAGGGAGCCATTTATAGTGCACTACTGTTGACCAGGAAGTAGGAGACATTTATAGTGCACTACTGTTGACCAGGAAGTATTTATAGGAGCCATTTATAGTGCACTACTGTTGACCAGGAAGTAGGGAGCCATTTATAGTGCACTACTGTTGACCAGGAAGTAGGGAGCCATTTATAGTGCACTACTGTTGACCAGGAAGTAGGGAGCCATTTATAGTGCACTACTGTTGACCAGGAAGTAGGGAGCCATTTATAGTGCACTACTGTTGACCAGGGAGTAGGGAGCCATTTATAGTGCACTACTGTTGACCAGGAAGTAGGGAGCCATTTATAGTGCACTACTGTTGACCAGGAAGTAGGGAGACATTTATAGTGCACTACTGTTGACCAGGAAGTAAGGAGCCATTTATAGTGCACTACTGTTGACCAGGAAGTAGGGAGCCATTTATAGTGCACTACTGTTGACCAGGAAGTAGGGAGCCATTTATAGTGCACTACTGTTGACCAGGAAGTAGGGAGCCATTTATAGTGCACTACTGTTGACCAGGAAGTAGGGAGCCATTTATAGTGCACTACTGTTGACCAGGAAGTAGGGAGCCATTTATAGTGCACTACTGTTGACCAGGAAGTAGGGAGCCATTTATAGTGCACTACTGTTGACCAGGAAGTAGGGAGACATTTATAGTGCACTACTGTTGACCAGGAAGTAAGGAGCCATTTATAGTGCACTACTGTTGACCAGGAAGTAGGGAGCCATTTATAGTGCACTACTGTTGACCAGGAAGTAGGGAGCCATTTATAGTGCACTACTGTTGACCAGGAAGTAGGGAGCCATTTATAGTGCACTACTGTTGACCAGGAAGTAGGGAGCCATTTATACACATGCTCTAACAAGATGTTATTAATCACAGATCTATTGATGCTAGATAATGTGTTATAGTCTGTAACAGTCTATAATCTTGTAATTAGTGAGATGTATGGGTGCCTGTCTCTCTGGTGATATCTGCTACATCCCAAAATGGCATACTATCCCCTGTATAGTGTATAGATGTAGTATCTAATTTGAGCCATTTTGTTACTGCATGAAAATAATTTTACAGCCACATGAAATGTGAATTATTATCTGGAATATACATCTGGAATAGAAATCTGGAATAGAAATCTGGAATATTATCTAGATTATTACCTAGATGATTATCTGGAATATGAATCTGGAATATAAATCTGGAATATTATCTAGATTATTACCTAGATGATTATCTGGAATATAAATCTGGAATATGAATCTGGAATATGAATCTGGAATATAAATCTGGAATATAAATCTGGAATATTATCTAGATTATTACCTAGATGATTATCTGGAATATAAATCTGGAATATGAATCTGGAATATAAATCTGGAATATAAATCTGGAATATAAATCTGGAATATGAATCTGGAATATAAATCTGGAATATAAATCTGGAATATAAATCTGGAATATTATCTAGATTATTACCTAGATGATTATCTGGAATATGAATCTGGAATATAAATCTGGAATATAAATCTGGATTAAAATTAATGGACAGTTTGTAGGGGTTGAAAATTAAGTCTGAAATTTCAGTGGAAAGTATTTTTAAACATCAAATATATTGAAAGTTCTCCTTCAATAGAGTGAACAAATTAAGATCCTACATCTGTACCCATAGGGCTCTGGTAAAAAGTAGTACACTTTATAGGGAATATGGTGCTGCTATTTGTGATGGCACCGTGGCCTCTCTGTTGATATGGAGGAAGTCAAGGGTTCTTGAAGAAATTAGACCTGTACAGAAACACAGTGTGAGTCTGAAAGCTGTAAAAGAGCCAATGAGAAGAACCCGTACTCAACAGGGGGCCAATAAGATGACCCGAGGCTCAGCGAGGACTCTACAGTGTCACAGTGGTTCCATTTGGACTGAATCATTCTCCCCCAGCTGGGGCTCCATTCATAACTTACAAAGAACCTGTGATTGGGTTCTTTTCCTTTCCCATTACTTTGCCTCTCTTTTGTGTTGTGGTGGTTGAATGAAACAGTCAGCTCTCACACACACACACACAGGTACATGCTCCGTCTCTCAGTTGTTCAGCAATATCTTGACAATGGTGCTCGGCCTGCTTTGAACCTTTACAGTCAACATCACTGACACGTCACCACAGTGAGTCAGAGAGTCAACATCACTGACACGTCACCACAGTCAGTCAGAGAGTCAACATCACTGACACGTCACCACAGTCAGTCAGAGAGTCAACATCACTGACACATCACAGTGAGTCAGAGAGTCAACATCACTGACACATCACAGTGAGTCAGAGAGTCAAGATCACTGACACATCACCACAGTGAGTCAGAGTCATCTTTCACCTTACAGTCAACATCACTGACACATCACCACAGTGAGTCAGAGTCATCTATCACCTTACAGTCAACATCACTGACACATCACCACAGTGAGTCAGAGTCATCTATCACCTTACACATCACCACAGTGAGTCAGAGAGTCATCTATCACCTTACAGTCAACATCACTGACACATCACCACAGTGAGTCAGAGTCATCTATCACCTTACAGTCAACATCACTGACACATCACCACAGTGAGTCAGAGAGTCATCTATCACCTTACAGTCAACATCACTGACACATCACCACAGTGAGTCAGAGAGTCATCTATCACCTTACACATCACCACAGTGAGTCAGAGAGTCAACATCACTGACACATCACCACAGTGAGTCAGAGTCAACATCACTGACACATCACCACAGTCAGTCAGAGAGTCAACATCACTGACACATCACCACAGTGAGTCAGAGAGTCAACATCACTGACACATCACCACAGTGAGTCAGAGAGTCAACATCACTAAGGTGACACTGTAGAGTCCTCGCTGAGCCTCGGGTCATCTTATTGGCCCCCTGTTGAGTATGGGTTCTTCTCATTGGCTCTTTTACAGCTTTCAGACTCACACTGTGTTTCTGTACAGGTCTAATTTCTTCAAGAACCCTTGACTTCCTCCATATCAACAGAGAGGCCACGGTGCCATCACAAATAGCAGCACCATATTCCCTATAAAGTGTACTACTTTTTACCAGAGCCCTATGGGTACAGATGTAGGATCTTAATTTGTTCACTCTATTGAAGGAGAACTTTCAATATATTTGAGGTTTAAAAATACTTTCCACTGAAATGGCGTGATCCTGGACAACACCCTGTCGTTCTCAAATAACATCAAGGCGGTGGCCCGTTCCTGTAGGTTCATGCTCTACAACATCCGCAGAGTACGACCCTGCCTCACACAGGAAGCGGCGCAGGTCCTAATCCAGGCACTTGTCATCTCCCGTCTGGATTACTGCAACTCGCTGTTGGCTGGGCTCCCTGCCTGTGCCATTAAACCCCTACAACTCATCCAGAACGCCGCAGCCCGTCTGGTGTTCAACCTTCCCAAGTTCTCCCACGTCACCCCGCTCCTCCGCTCTCTCCACTGGCTTCCAGTTGAAGCTCGCATCCGCTACAAGACCATGGTGCTTGCCTACGGAGCTGTGAGGGGAACGGCACCTCAGTACCTCCAGGCTCTGATCAGGCCCTACACCCAAACAAGGGCACTGCGTTCATCCACCTCTGGCCTGCTCGCCTCCCTACCACTGAGGAAGTACAGTTCCCGCTCAGCCCAGTCAAAACTGTTCGCTGCTCTGGCCCCCCAATGGTGGAACAAACTCCCTCACGACGCCAGGACAGCGGAGTCAATCACCACCTTCCGGAGACACCTGAAACCCCACCTCTTTCAGGAATACCTAGGATAGGATAAAGTAATCCTTCTCACCCCCCCCCCCTTAAAAGACCTAGATGCACTATTGTAAAGTGGCTGTTCCACTGGATGTCATAAGGTGAAAGCACCAATTTGTAAGTCGCTCTGGATAAGAGCGTCTGCTAAATGACTTAAATGTAAATGTAAATCACTGACACATCACAGTCAGTCAGAGAGTCAACATCACTGACACATCACCACAGTCAGTCAGAGAGTCAACATCACTGACACATCACCACAGTGAGTCAGAGTCATCTATCACCTTACAGTCAACATCACTGACACATCACTACAGTGAGTCAGAGTCATCTGTCATCAACACAGAGGGAGGACGTGTCACAGGAAGGATCTGAACCCAGAGCCCAGAGACCAATTAGGTTTGAGGAGTTAGTGATGACTTCGGTCAACTCTAAGTTCAACTGTAACGATGTTCGTCTGAGGAAGAAGGAGGAGACCAAAGCGCAGCGTGGTACGTGTTCATATTCCCTTTAATTAACTGAACACTAAATACAAAAGAACAAGAGAATAAATGAAAACCGAAACAGTCCCGTATGGTGCAAACACTGAAACGGAAAACAACTACCCACAACCCATAGTGGGAAAACAAGCTGCCTAAGTATGGTTCTCAATCAGAGACAACAACTACCCACAACTCATAGTGGGAAAACAGGCTGCCTAAGTATGGTTCTCAATCAGAGACAACAACTACCCACAACTAACAGGGGGAAAACAGGCTGCCTAAGTATGGTTCTCAGTCAGAGACAACAACTCCCCACAACTCATAGTGGGAAAACAGGCTGCCTAAGTATGGTTCTCAGTCAGAGACAACGATCGACAGCTGCCTCTGATTGGGAACCATACCAGGCCAAACACCTAGAAATATAACACACAGAAACAAAACATAGAATGCCCACCCCAACTCACGCCCTGACCAACCTAAAATAGAGACATAAAACAGGCACTAAGGTCAGGAAGTGACATCAACTACCAAAGTAGCTCACCTTTTAGCCAGGTAAATGTCTATGGTAATGAATCCTTCAGAACTAACCTGCTCACCTTTTAGCCAGGTAAATGTCTATGGTAATGAACCTCCTTCAGAACTAACCTGCTCACCTTTTAGCCAGGTAAATGTCTATGGTAATGAATCCTTCAGAACTAACCTGCTCACCTTTTAGCCAGGTGAATGTCTATGGAAATGAATCCTTCAGAACTAACCTGCTCACCTTTTAGCCAGCTAAATGTCTATGGTAATGAATCCTTCAGAACTAACCTGCTCACCTTTTAGCCAGGTAAATGTCTATGGTAATGAATCCTTCAGAACTAACCTGCTCCGCCGAGGCTGGTTATCTCAGGGCTAACTCCATTTAGCCTGAGTGTCTGAGCTGCCGGGTTGAGGACCAATGAAAATCAGAGACCCTCCCTCTCGCAAAGATTGTTTGGTCATCCAATTCATTTGAGGAAGACTAGATTATTAGAAATATTATTAATCAAATGTATTTTGGGGTGTGTAAAAAACAATTGTAATGTCTATGACAAGTTTAGTAACGACCTCATTTGCTTTCCAAACTGTAATTTTTCACATGATTGTATTTTGAAATTTGCGAAAGGCAAACTGACAGACACATCCAACCATAGATATATAATCCATAGATGCACTGCTTTAGTCCAGGTCTGGGAGGAGATCCCTCAGGAGACCATCCGCCACCTCATCAGGAGCATGCCCAGGCGTTGTAGGGAGGTCATACAGGCACGTGGAGGTCACATACCCTACTGGGCCTCATTTTGACTTGTTTTAAGGACATTACATCAAAGTTGGATCAGCCTGTAGTGTGGTTTTCCAATTTAATTTTGAGTGTGACTACAAATCCAGAACTCCATGGGTTGATAAATTTGATTTCCATCGATCATTTTTGTGTGATTTGTTGTCAGCACATTCAACTATGTAAAGAAAAAAGTATTTAATAAGAATATTTCATTCATTCAGATCTAGGATGTGTTATTTTAGTGTTCCCTTTATTTTCTTGAGCAGTTTATATAATCCATAGATGGCAGTTCCAATTCAAGTCAGGACTGGCAGCCATTGCTAGTGTACCCATGAGTTTAATTAACAGTCAAATTGCCAGGGTTAGAGGTTCCAAAACCCTTCTATGGAATACATGTCTATGGCCACAACGTAACAAGCTGTTTCACAGATAAAATAAGTGATAGGAGGGGTGCATTGATAAGCAATCCAAAGCACACCAAAGACGGCCAGGATTCAATCCAATCACGCCTGTCGACAATGCATCATTTAATCGGTCATTTCCAATTGAGGCGACGTCCATTTTACATTGAATGTAATCTCTGTGAACGCGCTAACATTGCCTTTAAAAGCCTTATTGTTGACACCCAGCGATGGTATTGAATCTCCCTGCCTATGTGTTCCTCCTTACTTGGCTCATTCAGTTCATAAACATTGGAAACATTTGTGTGAGTTCAGATCACATGGGTTCATGTAGTTTCACGTTGCTTTGGATGGAGAGAGTTTTATTCATGTTTTATTCATGTTTTGTTCATGTTTTATTGAATTATACATCCTTTATTAGACCTACAGTATTCAGACCACTTGACTTTTTAAACATTTACATTACATTTAAGTCATTTAGCAGACGCTCTTATCCAGAGCGACTTACAAATTGGTGCGTTCACCTTATGACATCCAGTGGAACAGCCACTTTACAATAGTGCATCTAAATCTTTTAAGGGGGGTGAGAAGGATTACTTTATCCTATCCTAGGTATTCCTTAAAGAGGTGGGGTTTCAGGTGTCTCCGGAAGGTGGTGATTGACTCCGCTGTCCTGGCGTCGTGAGGGAGTTTGTTCCACCATTGGGGGGCCAGAGCAGCGAACAGTTTTGACTGGGCTGAGCGGGAACTGTACTTCCTCAGTGGTAGGGAGGCGAGCAGGCCAGAGGTGGATGAACGCAGTGCCCTTGTTTGGGTGTAGGGCCTGATCAGAGCCTGGAGGTACTGAGGTGCCGTTCCCCTCACAGCTCCGTAGGCAAGCACCATGGTCTTGTAGCGGATGCGAGCTTCAACTGGAAGCCAGTGGAGGGAGCGGAGGAGCGGGGTGACGTGAGAGAACTTGGGAAGGTTGAACACCAGACGGGCTGCGGCGTTCTGGATGAGTTGTAGGGGTTTAATGGCACAGGCAGGGAGCCCAGCCAACAGCGAGTTGCAGTAATCCAGACGGGAGATGACAAGTGCCTGGATTAGGACCTGCGCCGCTTCCTGTGTGAGGCAGGGTCGTACTCTGCGGATGTTGTAGAGCATGAACCTACAGGAACGGGCCACCGCCTTGATGTTATTTGAGAACGACAGGGTGTTATCCAGGATCACGCCAAGGTTCTTAGCGCTCTGGGAGGAGGACACAATGGAGTTGTCAACCGTGATGGCGAGATCATGGAACGGGCAGTCCTTCCCCGGGAGGAAGAGCAGCTCTGTCTTGCCGAGGTTCAGCTTGAGGTGGTGATCCGTCATCCACACTGATATGTCTGCCAGACATGCAGAGATGCGATTCGCCACCTGGTCATCAGAAGGGGGAAAGGAGAAGATTAATTGTATGTCGTCTGCATAGCAATGATAGGAGAGACCATGTGAGGTTATGACAGAGCCAAGTGACTTGGTGTATAGCGAGAATAGGAGAGGGCCTAGAACAGAGCCCTGGGGGACGCCAGTGGTGAGAGCGCGTGGTGAGGAGACAGATTCTCGCCACGCCACCTGGTAGGAGCGACCTGTCAGGTAGGACGCAATCCAAGCGTGGGCCGCGCCGGAGATGCCCAACTCGGAGAGGGTGGAGAGGAGGATCTGATGGTTCACAGTATCGAAGGCAGCCGATAGGTCTAGAAGGATGAGAGCAGAGGAGAGAGAGAGTTAGCTTTAGCAGTGCGGAGCGCCTCCGTGATACAGAGAAGAGCAGTCTCAGTTGAATGACTAGTCTTGAAACCTGACTGATTTGGATCAAGAAGGTCATTCTGAGAGAGATAGCGGGAGAGCTGGCCAAGGACGGCACGTTCAAGAGTTTTGGAGAGAAAAAGAAAGAAGGGATACTGGTCTGTAGTTGTTGACATCGGAGGGATCAAGTGTAGGTTTTTTCAGAAGGGGTGCAACTCTCGCTCTCTTGAAGACGGAAGGGACGTAGCCAGCGGTCAGGGATGAGTTGATGAGCGAGGTGAGGTAAGGGAGAAGGTCTCCGGAAATGGTCTGGAGAAGAGAGGAGGGGATAGGGTCAAGCGGGCAGGTTGTTGGGCGGCCGGCCGTCACAAGACGCGAGATTTCATCTGGAGAGAGAGGGGAGAAAGAGGTCAGAGCACAGGGTAGGGCAGTGTGAGCAGAACCAGCGGTGTCGTTTGACTTAGCAAACGAGGATCGGATGTCGTCGACCTTCTTTTCAAAATGGTTGACGAAGTCATCTGCAGAGAGGGAGGAGGGGGAGGGGGAGGAGGATTCAGGAGGGAGGAGAAGGTGGCAAAGAGCTTCCTAGGGTTAGAGGCAGATGCTTGGAATTTAGAGTGGTAGAAAGTGGCTTTAGCAGCAGAGACAGAAGAGGAAAATGTAGAGAGGAGGGAGTGAAAGGATGCCAGGTCCGCAGGGAGGCGAGTTTTCCTCCATTTCCGCTCGGCTGCCCGGAGCCCTGTTCTGTGAGCTCGCAATGAGTCGTCGAGCCACGGAGCGGGAGGGAGGACCGAGCCGGCCTGGAGGATAGGGGACATAGAGAGTCAAAGGATGCAGAAAGGGAGGAGAGGAGGGTTGAGGAGGCAGAATCAGGAGATAGGTTGGAGAAGGTTTGAGCAGAGGGAAGAGATGATAGGATGGAAGAGGAGAGAGTAGCGGGGGAGAGAGAGCGAAGGTTGGGACGGCGCGATACCATCCAAGTAGGGGCAGTGTGGGAAGTGTTGGATGAGAGCGAGAGGGAAAAGGATACAAGGTAGTGGTCGGAGACTTGGAGGGGAGTTGCAATGAGGTTAGTGGAAGAACAGCATCTAGTAAAGATGAGGTCGAGCGTATTGCCTGCCTTGTGAGTAGGGGGAAGGTGAGAGGGTGAGGTCAAAAGAGGAGAGGAGTGGAAAGAAGGAGGCAGAGAGGAATGAGTCAAAGGTAGACGTGGGGAGGTTAAAGTCGCCCAGAACTGTGAGAGAACTCTCCGAGGGAACCTGGAGGGCGATAAATGATAAGGATGTTAAGCTTGAAAGGGCTGGTAACTGTGACAGCATGGAATTCAAAGGAGGCGATAGACAGATGGGTAAGGGGAGAAAGAGAGAATGACCACTTGGGAGAGATGAGGATCCCGGTGCCACCACCCCGCTGACCAGAAGCTCTCGGGGTGTGCGAGAACACGTGGGCGGACGAAGAGAGAGCAGTAGGAGTAGCAGTGTTATCTGTGGTGATCCATGTTTCCGTCAGTGCCAAGAAGTCGAGGGACTGGAGGGAAGCATAGGCTGAGATGAACTCTGCCTTGTTGGCCGCAGATCGGCAGTTCCAGAGGCTACCGGAGACCTGGAACTCCACGTGGGTCGTGCGCGCTGGGACCACCAGATTAGGGTGGCCGCGGCCACGCGGTGTGGAGCGTTTGTATGGTCTGTGCAGAGAGGAGAGAACAGGGATAGACAGACACATAGTTGACAGGCTACAGAAGAGGCTACGCTAATGCAAAGGAGATTGGAATGACAAGTGGACTACACGTCTCGAATGTTCAGAAAGTTAAGCTTACGTAGCAAGAATCTTATTGACTTTAATGATTAAAATGATACAGTACTGCTGAAGTAGGCTAGCTGGCAGTGGCTGCGTTGTTGACTTTGTAGGCTAGCTGGCAGTGGCTGCGTCGTTGACACTACACTAATCAAGTCGTTCCGTTGAGTGTGATAGTTTCTACAGTGCTGCTATTCGGGGGCTAGCTTGCTAGCTAGCAGTGTTGATTACGTTACGTTGCGTTAAAAGAACGACAATAGCTGGCTAGCTAACCTAGAAAATCGCTCTAGACTACACAATTATCCTTGATACAAAGACGGCTATGTAGCTAGCTATATAGCTAGCTATGATCAAACAAATCAAACCGTTGTACTGTAATGAAATGAAATGAAAATGTGATACTACCTGTGGAGCGAAGCGGAATGCGACCGGGTTGTTGAGTGAGGAAGTTCTATTCGGTAGACGTTGGCTAGCTGTTGGCTAGCTAGCAGTGTCTCCTACGTTAAGGACGACAAATAGCTGGCTAGCTAACCTCGGTAAATTAAGATAATCACTCTAAGACTACACACTCTAAACTACACAATTATCTTGGATACGAAGACAGCAAAGACAACTATGTAGCTAGCTAACACTACACTAATCAAGTCGTTCAGTTGAGTGTAATAGTTTTTTACAGTGCTGGTATTCGGAAGACGGTGGACGTTTGCTAGCTGGCTAGCTGGCTAGCTGCTGGGCAGATAGCAGTGTAGACTATGTTAGGACGACGAAATACGATAATTACGCAATTATCTTTGATACAAAGACGGCTATGTAGCTAGCTAAGAAGAAATTGCTAAGATTAGACAAATCAAACCGTTGTGCTATAGTGAAATGTAATGAAATGTATACTACCTGCGGACCGAAGTGCGAATGCGACCGTTCGCTCCAACCCGGAAGTTACATTTTTCCTTCATCAATCTACACACAATAACCCCCTAATGACAAAGCAAAAACAGGTTTACATAAGAATTCAGACCCTTTACTCAGTATTTTGTTGAAGAACCTTTGGCAGCGATTACAGCCTCGAGTCTTCTTGGATATGACACTAGAATCTTGGCACACCTGTATTTGGGGAGTTTCTCCCATTCGTCTCTGCAGATCTTCTCAAGCTCTTTCGGTTTCGAACAGGGGGCGTCGCTGCGCAGCTATTTTCAGGTCTCTCCAGAGATGTTCAATGGGGTTCAAGTCCGGGCTCTGACTGGACCACTCAAGGACATTCAGAGACTTATCCCAAAGCCACTCCTGCGTTGTCTTGGCTGTGAGGCATGGCATTTAGGCTAAAGAGTTCAATCTTGGTTTCATCAGACCAGAGAATCTTGTTACTCATGGTCTGAGAGTCCTTTTGGTGCCTTTTGGCAAACTCTAAGCAGGCTGTCATGTGCCTTTTACTGAGGAGTGGCTTCCGACTGGCCACTCTACCATAAAGGTCTGATTAGTGGAGTGCTGCAGATCTTCTGGAAGGTTCTCCCATCTCCACAGAGGCATTCTAGATCTCTGCCAGAGTGACCATCTGCTTCTTGGTCACCTCCATGACCAAGGCCCTTCTACCCCGATTGCTCAGTTTGGCCAGACAGCCAGCTCTAGGATAAGCCTTAGTGGTTCTTCTTCCGGTTAACTAGTTGCTCCTACCCTCTACTTTTTTGAACATTTTGTTAAAAATCGCGCAACATTTCAGCGCCCTTGCTACTCATGCCAGGAATATAGTACGTTCATATGGTTAGAATGTGTGGATAGGAAACCCTCGGACGTTTTTAAAACTGGTTAAATCACGACTGTGGCTATAACATAACGTGCGTTACATCGGAAAGCGCAGGAAAACCTGATCACAGAAAATGGAAATAAATATCCTTGCGCCACTTCCAGCAATTGTTAACAGTGAGCCGAATTAGATAAGACCGAGCATTCAACTCCCACAGCATCCCCATGTTGTCTAGAGTCTTGTGAATTGAATCATCTTTGATTCTTGGTTGAACCGAAACAGGGGCACCACTTACCTCCAGTCTCCGCCCAGATCATTCTGGAAGAGCTCTCTCCTGAAATTTTTTCCAAGACGACAGCTAATGATTTTTACATCGCCTACGGATGATTTTTATCGCTTATTAACGTTTACTAATACCTAAAGTAGCATTACAAACGTATTTCGAAGTGTTTTGTGAAAGTTTATCGTCTACTTTTTGAATTTAAAAAAATGACGTTACGTTGTGAAATCGCTGTTTTTTTCGTTTATCACACAGTCTACATATAACGATATCTTGGCTTTATATGGCCCGATTTAATCGAAATAAAGACCCAATAGTGTTTATGGGACATCTAGGAGTGCCAACAAAGAAGATGGTGAAAGGTAATGACTGTTTTCTATTTTATTGTGCGGTTTGTGTAACGCCGAAATGCTAATTATTTTGTTTACGTCCCCTGCTGTGCTTTTGTGTTGTAGTGTATTGGTGCATGCTATCAGATAATAGCTTCTCATGCTGTCGCCGAAAAGCATTTTAAAAATCTGACTTGTTGCCTGGATTCACAACGAGTGTAGCTTTAATTTGATACCCTGCATGTGTATTTTAATGAACTTTTGAGTTTTAACTAATACTATTAGCATTTAGCGTAGCGCATTTGCATTTCCAGAGCTCTAGTTGGGACGCAAGCGTCCCAAGTAGAAGCAAGAGGTTTTAAGAATGATGGAGCCCACTGTGATCTTTTGGACCTTCAATGCTGCAGACATTGTTTGGTACCCTTCCCCAGATCTGTGCCTCGGCACAATCCATTCTCGGAGCTCTACCTGCAATTCCTTCGACCTCATGGCTTGGTTTTTGTTCTAACATGCACTGTCAACTGTGGGACCTAAATAAACAGGTGTGTGCCTTTCCAAATCATGTCCAATCAACTGAATTTACCACAGGTGGACACCAATCAAGTTGAAGAATCATCTTAAGGATGATCAGTGGAAACAGGATGTACCCGAGCTCAATTTTGAGTCTCACAGCGATGAGTCTGAATACTGATGTAAATATGTAATAATAAAATAATATAACATAATGTAAAAAAGTTTTTTTTTCGCTTTGTAATTTTGGGATATTTTGTTATACATTGAGGGGGGAGGGCGGGAAATGTTTTAATACATTTTCGAATGAGGCTGTAACAACAACATGTGGATCTGAATACTTTCTGCCCTGTATCTGGGTTCATGTATTCATCTGTATCTGGGTTCATCTGTATCTGGGTTCATCTGTATCTGGGTTCATCTGTATCTGGGTTCATGTATTCATCTGTATCTGGGTTCATGTATTCATCTGTATCTGGGTTCATGTATTCATCTGTATCTGGGATCATGTATTCATCTGTATATGGGTTCATCTGTATCTGGGTTCATGTAATCATCTGTATCTGGGTTCATGTATTCAACTGTATCTGGGTTCATGTATTCATCTGTATCTGGGTTCATGTATTCATCTGTATCTGGGTTCATGTATTCATCTGTATCTGGGTTCATGTATTCACCTGTATCTGGGTTCATGTATTCATCTGTATCTGGGATCATGTATTCATCTGTATATGGGTTCATCTGTATCTGGGTTCATGTATTCATCTGTATCTGGGTTCATGTATTCATCTGTATCTGGGTTCATGTATTCATCTGTATCTGGATTCATGTATTCATCTGTAACTGGGTTCATGTATTCATCTGTATCTGGATTCATGTATTCATCTGTATCTGGGTTCATGTATTCATCTGTATCTGGATTCATGTATTCATCTGTATCTGGGTTCATGTATTCATCTGTATCTGGATTCATGTATTCATCTGTATCTGGGTTCATGTATTCATCTGTATCTGGGTTCATGTATTCATCTGTATCTGGGTTCATCTGTATCTGGGTTCATGTATTCACCTGTATCTGGGTTCATGTATTCATCTGTATCTGGGTTCATGTATTCATCTGTATCTGGGTTCATGTATTCACCGGTATCTGGGTTCATGTATTCACCTGTATCTGGGTTCATCTGTATCTGGGTTCATGTATTCATCTGTATCTGGGTTCATGTATTCATATGTATCTTGGTTCATGTATTCATCTGTATCTGGGTTCATCTGTATCTGGGTTCATGTATTCATCTGTATCTGGGTTCATGTATTCATCTGTATCTGGTTTCATGTATTCATCTGTATCTGGGTTCGTGTATTCATCTGTATCTGGGTTCATGTATTCATCTGTATCTGGGTTCATGTATTCATCTGTATCTGGGTCCGTGTATTCATCTGTATCTGGGTTCGTGTATTCATCTGTATCTGGGTTCATGTATTCATCTGTATCTGGGTTCATGTATTCATCTGTATCTGGGTTCATGTATTCATCTGTATCTGGGTTCATCTGTATCTGGGTTCATGTATTCATCTGTATCTGGGTTCATGTATTCATCTGTATCTGGGTTCATCTGTATCTGGGTTCATGTATTCATCTGTATCTGGGATCATGTATTCATCTGTATCTGGGTTCATGTATTCATCTGTATCTGGGTTCATGTATTCACCTGTATCTAGGTTCATGTATTCACCTGTATCTGGGTTCATGTATTCACCTGTATCTGGGTTCATCTGTATCTGGGTTCATGTATTCATCTGTATCTGGGTTCATGTATTCATATGTATCTTGGTTCATTTATTCATCTGTATCTGGGTTAATCTGTATCTGGGTTCATGTATTCATCTGTATCTGGGTTCATGTATTCATCTGTATCTGGGTTCATGTATTCATCTGTATCTGGGTTCATGTATTCATCTGTATCTGGGTTCATGTATTCATCTGTATCTGGGTTCATGTATTCATCTGTATCTGGGATCATGTATTCATCTGTATCTGGGTTCATGTATTCATCTGTATCTGGGTTCATGTATTCATCTGTATCTGGGTTCATCTGTATCTGGGTTCATGTATTCATCTGTATCTGGGTTAATGTATTCATCTGTATCTGGGTTCATGTATTCATCTGTATCTGGGTTCATGTATTCATCTGTATCTGGGTTCATGTATTCATCTGTATCTGGGTTAATGTATTCATCTGTATCTGGGTTCATGTATTCACCTGTATCTAGGTTCATGTATTCACCTGTATCTGGGTTCATGTATTCATCTGTATCTGGGTTCATGTATTACATTTACATTTACATTTAAGTCATTTAGCAGACGCTCTTATCCAGAGCGACTTACAAATTGGATTCATCTGTATCTGGGTTCATGTATTCATCTGTATCTGGGTTCATCTGTATCTGGGTTCATGTATTCACCTGTATCTGGGTTCATGTATTCATCTGTATCTGGGTTCATGTATTCATCTGTATCTGGGTTCATGTATTCACCTGTATCTGGGTTCATGTATTCACCTGTATCTGGGTTCATGTATTATTCATCTGTATCTGGGTTCATGTATTCTGTATCTGGTTCATATTCATTAATGTATTCTGTATCTGTATCTGGGTTCATGTATTCATCTGTATCTGGGTTCATGTATCTTGGTTCATGTATTCATCTGTATCTGGGTTCATGTATTCATCTGTATCTGGGTTCATGTATTCATCTGTATCTGTATCTGGTTCATGTATTCACCTGTATTCATCTGTATCTGGGTTCATGTATTCATCTGTATCTGGGTTCATGTATTCACCTGTATCTGGGTTCATTTATTCATCTGTATCTGGGTTCATCTGTATCTGGGTTCATGTATTCATCTGTATCTGGGTTCATGTATTCATCTGTATCTGGGTTCATGTATTCATCTGTATCTGGGTTCATGTATTCATCTGTATCTGGGTTCATGTATTCATCTGTATCTGGGTTCATGTATTCATCTGTATCTGGGTTCATGTATTCATCTGTATCTGGGTTCATCTGTATCTGGGTTCATGTATTCATCTGTATCTGGTTCATGTATTCATATGTATGGTTCATTTATTCACCTGTATCTGGGTTCATCTGTATCTGGGTTCATGTATTCATCTGTATCTGGGTTCATGTATTCATCTGTATCTGGGTTCATGTATTCATCTGTATCTGGGTTCATGTATTCATCTGTATCTGGGTTCATGTATTCACCTGTATCTGGGTTCATGTATTCACCTGTATCTGGGTTCATGTATTCTGATCTGTATCTGGGTTCATGTATTCATCTGTATCTGGTTCATGTATTCATGTATTCATATCTGGGTTATCTGTATCTGGGTTCATGTATTCATCTGTATCTGGGCTCATGTATTCATCTGTATCTGGGTTCATGTATTCATCTGTATCTGGTATCTGGGTTCATGTATTCATCTGTATCTGGGTTCATGTATTCATCTGTATCTGGGTTCATGTATTCATCTGTATCTGGGTTCATGTATTCATCTGTATCTGGGTTCATGTATTCATCTGTATCTGGGTTCATGTATTCATCTGTATCTGGGTTCATGTATTCATCTGTATCTGGGATCATGTATTCATCTGTATCTGGGGTATTCATCTGTTCATGTATTCATCTGTATCTGGGTTCATGTATTCATCTGTATCTGGGTTCATCTGTATCTGGGTTAATGTATTCATCTGTATCTGGGTTCATGTATTCATCTGTATCTTGGTTAATGTATTCATCTGTATCTGGGTTCATGTATTCATCTGTATCTGGGTTCATGTATTCATCTGTATCTGGGATCATGTATTCATCTGTATCTGGGTTCATGTATTCATCTGTATCTGGGTTCATGTATTCATCTGTATCTGGGTTCATGTATTCATCTGTATCTGGGTTCTGTATCTGGGTTCATGTATTCATCTGTATCTGGGTTCATGTATTTCTGTATCTGGGTTCATGTATCTGGGTTCATGTATTCATCTGTATCTGGGTTCATCTGTATCTGGGTTCATGTATTCATCTGTATCTGTTCATGTTCATGTATTCATCTGTATCTGGGTTCATGTATTCATCTGTATCTGGGTTCATGTATTCATCTGTATCTGGGTTCATGTATTCACCTGTATCTGGGTTCATGTATCTGTATCTGGGTTAATGTATTCATCTGTATCTGGTTCATGTATTCATCTGTATCTGGGTTCATGTGTATCTTGGTTCATGTATTCATCTGTATCAGGGTTCATGTATTCATCTGTATCTGGGTTCATGTATTCATCTGTATCTGGGTTCATGTATTCATCTGTATCTGGTTCATGTTCATGTATTCATCTGTATCTGGGTTCATGTATTCATCTGTATCTGGGTTCATGTATTCATCTGTATCTGGGTTCATGTATTCATCTGTATCTGGGTTCATGTATTCATCTGTATCTGGGTTCATGTATTCATCTGTATCTGGGTTCATGTATTCATCTGTATCTGGGTTCATGTATTCATCTGTATCTGGGTTCATGTATTCATCTGTATCTGGGTTCATCTGTATCTGGGTTCATGTATTCATCTGTATCTGGGTTCATGTATTCATCTGTATCTGGGTTCATGTATTCATCTGTATCTGGGTTCATGTATTCATCTGTATCTGGGTTCATGTATTCATCTGTATCTGGGTTCATGTATTCATCTGTATCTGGGTTCATGTATTCATCTGTATCTGGGTTCATGTATTCATCTGTATCTGGGTTCATGTATTCATCTGTATCTGGGTTCATGTATTCATCTGTATCTGGGTTCATGTATTCATCTGTATCTGGGTTCATCTGTATCTGTATCTGGGTTCATGTATTCATCTGTATCTGGGTTCATGTATTCATCTGTATCTGGGTTCATGTATTCATCTGTATCTGGGTTCATGTATTCATTCATCTGTATCTGGGTTCATGTATTCATCTGTATCTGGGTTCATGTATTCATCTGGTTCTGTATCTGGGTTCATGTATTCATCTGTATCTGGGTTCATGTATTCATCTGTATCTGGGTTCATGTATTCATCTGTATCTGGGTTCATGTATTCATCTGTATCTGGGTTCATGTATTCATCTGTATCTGGGTTCATGTATTCATCTGTATCATCTGTATCTGGGTTCATGTATTCATCTGTATCTGGTTCATGTATTCTGTATCTGTATTCATCTGTATCTGGGTTCATGTATTCATCTGTATCTGGTATTCATCTCATGTTATTCATCTGTATCTGGGTTCATGTATTCATCTGTATCTGGGTTCATGTATTCATCTGTATCTGGGTTCATGTATTCATCTGTATCTGGGTTCATGTATTCATCTGTATCTGGGTTCATGTATTCATCTGTATCTGGGTTCATGTATTCATCTGTATCTGGGTTCATGTATTCATCTGTATCTGGGTTCATGTATTCATCTGTATCTGGGTTCATGTATTCACCTGTATCTGGGTTCATCTGTATCTGGGTTCATGTATTCATCTGTATCTGGGTTCATGTATTCATCTGTATCTGGGTTCATGTATTCATCTGTATCTGGGTTCATGTATTCATCTGTATCTGGGTTCATGTATTCATCTGTATCTGGGTTATTCATCATCTGTATCTGTAGGTTCATGTATTCATCTGTATCTGGATTCATGTATTCATCTGTATCTGGGTTCATGTATTCATCTGTATCTGGGTTCATGTATTCATCTGTATCTGGGTTCATGTATTCATCTGTATCTGGGTTCATGTATTCATCTGTATCTGGGTTCATGTATTCATCTGTATCTGGGTTCATGTATTCACCTGTATCTAGGTTCATGTATTCATCTGTATCTGGATTCATGTATTCATCTGTATCTGGGTTCATGTATTCATCTGTATCTGGGTTCATGTATTCATCTGTATCTGGGTTCATGTATTCATCTGTATCTGGGTTCATGTATTCATCTGTATCTGGGTTCATGTATTCATCTGTATCTGGGTTCATGTATTCATCTGTATCTGTTCATATTCATCTGTATCATCATGTATTATCTGGGTTCATGTATTCATCTGTATCTGGGATCATGTATTCAACTGTATCTGGATTCATGTATTCATCTGTATCTGGGTTCATGTATTCATCTGTATCTGGGTTCCACTGTATCTGGGTTCATGTATTCATCTGTATCTGGGTTCATGTATTCATCTGTATCTGGGTTCATGTATTCACCTGTATCTGGGTTCATGTATTCATCTGTATCTGGGTTCATGTATTCATCTGTATCTGGGTTCATGTATTCATCTGTATCTGGGTTCATGTATTCATCTGTATCTGGGTTCATGTATTCATCTGTATCTGGGTTCATGTATTCATCTGTATCTGGGTTCATGTATTCATCTGTATCTGGTATCTGGGTTCATGTATTCATCTGTATCTGGGTTCATGTATTCATCTGTATCTGGGTTCATGTATTCATCTGTATCTGGGTTCATGTATTCATCTGTATCTGGTTCATGTATTCATGTATTCATCTGTATCTGGGTTCATGTATTCACCTGTATCTGGGTTCATGTATTCATCTGTATCTGGGTTCATGTATTCATCTGTATCTGGGTTCATGTATTCACCTGTATCTGGGTTCATCTGTATCTGGGTTCATCTGTATCTGGGTTCATGTATTCATCTGTATCTGGGTTCATGTATTCATCTGTATCTGGGTTCATGTATTCATCTGTATCTGGGTTCATCTGTATCTGGGTTCATGTATTCATCTGTATCTGGGTTCATGTATTCATCTGTATCTGGATTCATGTATTCATCTGTATCTGGGTTCATGTATTCATCTGTATCTGGGTTCATGTATTCATCTGTATCTGGGTTCATCTGTATCTGGGTTCATGTATTCACCTGTATCTGGGTTCATGTATTCATCTGTATCTGGGTTCATGTATTCATCTGTATCTGGGTTCATGTATTCATCTGTATCTGGGTTCATGTATTCATCTGTATCTGGATTCATGTATTCATCTGTATCTGGGTTCATGTATTCATCTGTATCTGGGTTCATGTATTCATCTGTATCTGGGTTCATCTGTATCTGGGTTCATGTATTCACCTGTATCTGGGTTCATGTATTCATCTGTATCTGGGTTCATGTATTCATCTGTATCTGGGTTCATGTATTCATCTGTATCTGGGTTCATGTATTCACCTGTATCTGGGTTCATGTATTCACCTGTATCTGGGTTCATCTGTATCAGGGTTCATGTATTCACCTGTATCTGGGTTCATCTGTATCTGGGTTCATGTATTCACCTGTATCTGGGTTCATGTATTCATCTGTATCTGGGTTCATGTATTCATCTCTATCTGGATTCATGTATTCATCTGTATCTGGGTTCATGTATTCATCTGTATCTGGGTTCATGTATTCATCTGTATCTGGGTTCATGTATTCATCTGTATCTGGATTCATGTATTCATCTGTATCTGGGTTCATGTATTCATATGTATCTTGGTTCATGTATTCATCTGTATCTGGGTTCATCTGTATCTGGGTTCATGTATTCACCTGTATCTGGGTTCATGTATTCATCTGTATCTGGGTTCATGTATTCATCTGTATCTGGATTCATGTATTCATCTGTATCTGGGTTCATGTATTCATCTGTATCTGGATTCATGTATTCATCTGTATCTGGGTTCATGTATTCATATGTATCTTGGTTCATGTATTCATCTGTATCTGGGTTCATCTGTATCTGGGTTCATGTATTCATCTGTATCTGGGTTCATGTATTCATCTGTATCTGGGTTCATGTATTCATCTGTATCTGGGTTCGTGTATTCATCTGTATCTGGGTTCATGTATTCATCTGTATCTGGGTTCATGTATTCATCTGTATCTCGGTCCGTGTATTCATCTGTATCTGGGTTCGTGTATTCATCTGTATCTGGGTTCATGTATTCATCTGTATCTGGGTTCATGTATTCATCTGTATCTGGGTTCATGTATTCATCTGTATCTGGGTTCATCTGTATCTGGGTTCATGTATTCATCTGTATCTGGGTTCATGTATTCATCTGTATCTGGGTTCATCTGTATCTGGGTTCATGTATTCATCTGTATCTGGGATCATGTATTCATCTGTATCTGGGTTCATGTATTCATCTGTATCTGGGTTCATGTATTCACCTGTATCTAGGTTCATGTATTCACCTGTATCTGGGTTCATGTATTCACCTGTATCTGGGTTCATCTGTATCTGCGTTCATGTATTCATCTGTATCTGGGTTCATGTATTCATATGTATCTTGGTTCATTTATTCATCTGTATCTGGGTTCATCTGTATCTGGGTTCATGTATTCATCTGTATCTGGGTTCATGTATTCATCTGTATCTGGGTTCATGTATTCATCTGTATCTGGGTTCATGTATTCATCTGTATCTGGGTTCATGTATTCATCTGTATCTGGGATCATGTATTCATCTGTATCTGGGTTCATGTATTCATCTGTATCTGGGTTCATGTATTCATCTGTATCTGGGTTCATCTGTATCTGGGTTCATGTATTCATCTGTATCTGGGTTAATGTATTCATCTGTATCTGGGTTCATGTATTCATCTGTATCTGGGTTCATGTATTCATCTGTATCTGGGTTAATGTATTCATCTGTATCTGGGTTCATGTATTCATCTGTATCTGGGTTCATGTATTCATCTGTATCTGGGTTAATGTATTCATCTGTATCTGGGTTCATGTATTCACCTGTATCTAGGTTCATGTATTCACCTGTATCTGGGTTCATGTATTCACCTGTATCTGGGTTCATCTGTATCTGGGTTCATGTATTCACCTGTATCTGGGTTCATGTATTCACCTGTATCTGGGTTCATGTATTTTCATTTTGCTTTTGGAGCATTGGATGGAGAGTGCATTCATGTCTTATTGAAAAATACATCCTTCATTCAATCTTTTCTTTATTGTGATTCAACAGAGATTCCTTCCAAGGATGAGTGGAGGAGGGTTTTCGGCAGTAGAGTCGAGTTTAATAATGGATCAATATATATATATATATATATATATATATATATATATATATATAGCTCCTTTCTGACAACTAAAGAACAAAATACACTTTATATAATAAGGGTTAAACTCACCTCATCCAACACCAATGTGTTTGACGCATTACCTCCATTTTGAGACAGAACGCTAACCACACATACAATAAGCTAGCAAGTGTGTGTGTGTGTGTGTGTGTGTGTGTGTGTGTGTGTGTGTGTGTGTGTGTGTTACAGAGGAGGAAGACTTCAATGATTCTCAATGCTTCTTAACGCATTCTGTCCAGGCTGAATATTACTTGAGCAGAAAGGACGGAGGTAGTGGGTGGGGGTGGGTTATCTAGTTTCACCTCCGAGTGGGTGGGGGTGGGTTATCTAGTTTCACCTCCGAGTGGGTGGGGGTGGGTTATCTAGTTTCACCTCCGAGTGGGTGGGGGTGGGTTATCTAGTTTCACCTCCGAGTGGGTGGGGGTGGGTTATCTAGTTTCACCTCCGAGTTACAGAAGAAAAACCAAGACCAACGGGTTCAATCGGTTCTCCAATGATACTCTATTCAATATTTAGTGTTCAATATCTCCTCAATGCTGTTGGTCCAGACTGAAGAACAGGTTCAATATCACCTCAATGCTGTTGGTCCAGACTGAAGAACAGGTTCAATATCTCCTCAATGCTGTTGGTCCAGACTGAAGGACAGGTTCATTATCTCCTCAATGCTGTTGGCCCAGACTGAAGAACAGGTTCAATATCTCCTCAATGCTGTTGGTCCAGACTGAAGGACAGGTTCATTATCTCCTCAATGCTGTTGGCCCAGACTGAAGGACAGGTTCAATATCTCCTCAATGCTGTTGGTCCAGACTGAAGGACAGGTTCAATATCTCCTCAATGCTGTTGGTCCAGACTGAAGGACAGGTTCATTATCTCCTCAATGCTGTTGGTCCAGACTGAAGGACAGGTTCAATATCTCAATCGGTTCTCCAATGATACTCTATTCAATATTTAGTGTTCAATATCTCCTCAATGCTGTTGGTCCAGACTGAAGAACAGGTTCAATATCACCTCAATGCTGTTGGTCCAGACTGAAGAACAGGTTCAATATCTCCTCAATGCTGTTGGTCCAGACTGAAGGACAGGTTCATTATCTCCTCAATGCTGTTGGCCCAGACTGAAGGACAGGTTCAATATCTCCTCAATGCTGTTGGTCCAGACTGAAGGACAGGTTCAATATCTCCTCAATGCTGTTGGCCCAGACTGAAGGACAGGTTCAATATCTCCTCAATGCTGTTGGCCCAGACTGAAGGACAGGTTCAATATCTCCTCAATGCTGTTGGCCCAGACTGAAGGACAGGTTCAATATCTCCTCAATGCTGTTGGTCCAGACTGAAGAACAGGTTCAATATCTCCTCAATGCTGTTGGCCCAGACTGAAGGACAGGTTCATTATCTCCTCAATGCTGTTGGCCCAGACTGAAGGACAGGTTCAATATCTCCTCAATGCTGTTGGTCCAGACTGAAGGACAGGTTCAATATCTCCTCAATGCTGTTGGTCCAGACTGAAGGACAGGTTCAATATCTCCTCAATGCTGTTGGTCCAGACTGAAGGACAGGTTCAATATCTCCTCAATGCTGTTGGTCCAGACTGAAGAACAGGTTCAATATCTCTTCAATGCTGTTGGTCCAGACTGAAGGACAGGTTCAATATCTCCTCAATGCTGTTGGTCCAGACTGAAGAACAGGTTCAATATCTCCTCAATGCTGTTGGTCCAGACTGAAGAACAGGTTCAATATCTCCTCAATGCTGTTGGTCCAGACTGAAGGACAGGTTCAATATCTCCTCAATGCTGTTGGCCCAGACTGAAGGACAGGTTCAATATTTCCTCAATGCTGTTGGTCCAGACTGAAGAACAGGTTCAATATCTCCTCAATGCTGTTGGTCCAGACTGAAGGACAGGTTCAATATCTCCTCAATGCTGTTGGTCCAGACTGAAGAACAGGTTCAATATCTCCTCAATGCTGTTGGTCCAGACTGAAGAACAGGTTCAATATCTCTTCAATGCTGTTGGCCCAGACTGAAGGACAGGTTCAATATCTCCTCAATGCTGTTGGTCCAGACTGAAGGACAGGTTCATTATCTCCTCAATGCTGTTGGTTCAGACTGAAGGACAGGTTCAATATCTCCTCAATGCTGTTGGTCCAGACTGAAGGACAGGTTCATTATCTCCTCAATGCTGTTGGTCCAGACTGAAGGACAGGTTCAATATCTCCTCAATGCTGTTGGTCCAGACTGAAGGACAGGTTCATTATCTCCTCAATGCTGTTGGTCCAGACTGAAGGACAGGTTCAATATCTCCTCAATGCTGTTGGTCCAGACTGAAGGACAGGTTCAATATCTCCTCAATGCTGTTGGCCCAGACTGAAGGACAGGTTCATTATCTCCTCAATGCTGTTGGCCCAGACTGAAGGACAGGTTCAATATTTCCTCAATGCTGTTGGTCCAGACTGAAGAACAGGTTCAATATCTCCTCAATGCTGTTGGTCCAGACTGAAGGACAGGTTCAATATCTCCTCAATGCTGTTGGTCCAGACTGAAGGACAGGTTCATTATCTCCTCAATGCTGTTGGTCCAGACTGAAGGACAGGTTCAATATCTCCTCAATGCTGTTGGTCCAGACTGAAGGACAGGTTCAATATCTCCTCAATGCTGTTGGTCCAGACTGAAGGACAGGTTCAATATCTCCTCAATGCTGTTGGTCCAGACTGAAGGACAGGTTCAATATCTCCTCAATGCTGTTGGTCCAGACTGAAGGACAGGTTCAATATCTCCTCAATGCTGTTGGTCCAGACTGAAGGACAGGTTCAATATCTCCTCAATGCTGTTGGTCCAGACTGAAGGACAGGTTCAATATCTCCTCAATGCTGTTGGCCCAGACTGAAGGACAGGTTCAATATTTCCTCAATGCTGTTGGTCCAGACTGAAGAACAGGTTCAATATCTCCTCAATGCTGTTGGTCCAGACTGAAGAACAGGTTCAATATCTCTTCAATGCTGTTGGCCCAGACTGAAGGACAGGTTCAATATCTCCTCAATGCTGTTGGTCCAGACTGAAGGACAGGTTCATTATCTCCTCAATGCTGTTGGTTCAGACTGAAGGACAGGTTCAATATCTCCTCAATGCTGTTGGTCCAGACTGAAGGACAGGTTCATTATCTCCTCAATGCTGTTGGTCCAGACTGAAGGACAGGTTCAATATCTCCTCAATGCTGTTGGTCCAGACTGAAGGACAGGTTCATTATCTCCTCAATGCTGTTGGTCCAGACTGAAGGACAGGTTCAATATCTCCTCAATGCTGTTGGTCCAGACTGAAGGACAGGTTCAATATCTCCTCAATGCTGTTGGTCCAGACTGAAGAACAGGTTCAATATCTCCTCAATGCTGTTGGTCCAGACTGAAGGACAGGTTCAATATCTCCTCAATGCTGTTGGTCCAGACTGAAGGACAGGTTCAATATCTCCTCAATGCTGTTGGCCCAGACTGAAGGACAGGTTCAATATTTCCTCAATGCTGTTGGTCCAGACTGAAGAACAGGTTCAATATCTCCTCAATGCTGTTGGTCCAGACTGAAGAACAGGTTCAATATCTCCTCAATGCTGTTGGCCCAGACTGAAGGACAGGTTCAATATCTCCTCAATGCTGTTGGTCCAGACTGAAGGACAGGTTCATTATCTCCTCAATGCTGTTGGTTCAGACTGAAGGACAGGTTCAATATCTCCTCAATGCTGTTGGTCCAGACTGAAGGACAGGTTCAATATCTCCTCAATGCTGTTGGTCCAGACTGAAGGACAGGTTCAATATCTCCTCAATGCTGTTGGTCCAGACTGAAGGACAGGTTCAATATCTCCTCAATGCTGTTGGTCCAGACTGAAGAACAGGTTCATTATCTCCTCAATGCTGTTGGTCCAGACTGAAGAACAGGTTCAATATCTCCTCAATGCTGTTGGTCCAGACTGAAGAACAGGTTCAATATCTCCTCAATGCTGTTGGCCCAGACTGAAGGACAGGTTCAATATCTCCTCAATGCTGTTGGTCCAGACTGAAGGACAGGTTCATTATCTCCTCAATGCTGTTGGTCCAGACTGAAGGACAGGTTCATTATCTCCTCAATGCTGTTGGTCCAGACTGAAGGACAGGTTCAATATCTCCTCAATGCTGTTGGTCCCTTTCAGAACTTCTCTATATTTGCATATTTTTGCCTCCGATTGTTGTCAGACCTTCAACCAAAACCTAATATTAGATAAATGGAACCTGAGTGAACAAATACCATGAAAATGTAATACGTATTTAATTTAATTAACAAAGTTATTCAACACCCAATGCCCCTGTGTGACAAGTATTTGCCCCTTACACTCAATAACTGGTTGTACCACCTTTAGCTTCAAGGACTCCAACCAAACACTTCCTGTAGTTGTTGATCAGTCCACCTTTAGCTTCAAGGACTCCAACCAAACACTTCCTGTAGTTGATCAGTCCACCTTTAGCTTCAAGGACTCCAACCAAACACTTCCTGTAGTTGTTAATCAGTCCACCTTTAGCTTCAAAGACTCCAACCAAACACTTCCTGTAGTTGTTGATCAGTCCACCTTTAGCTTCAAGGACTCCAACCAAACACTTCCTGTAGTTGTTGATCAGTCCACCTTTAGCTGAAATGACTCCAACCAACCACTTCCTGTAGTTGTTAATCAGTCCACCTTTAGCAGTAATGACTCCAACCAAACACTTCCTGTAGTTGTTGATCAGTCCACCTTTAGCTGGAATGACTCCAACCAAACACTTCCTGTAGTTGTTAATCAGTCCACCTTTAGCTGCAATGACTCCAACCAACCACTTCCTGTAGTTGTTGATCAGTCCACCTTTAGCTGCAACGACTCCAACCAAACATTTCCTGTAGTTGATCAGTCCAACTTTAGCTGAAATGACTCCATCCAACCACTTCCTGTAGTTGTTGATCAGTCCACCTTTAGCTGCAATGACTCCAACCAACCACTTCCTGTAGTTGATCAGTCCAACTTTAGCTGAAATGACTCCATCCAACCACTTCCTGTAGTTGTTGATATCTGTGGAGGAATTTGTGTTCCACTCTTCCATGCTTAACTACTTTAACTCAGTGACATTAGTAGGTTTTCCACCGTGAATTACTCATTTTAGGTCCTGCCACAACATCTCAATCGGGTCTGGACTTTGAACGGGATATTCATATATATTAAAATGCGTCTAATGAAGACTTCCTTGTGTTTTGTCTGTCTGCATGAACAAGCTTCAGCTTCAGCTTCAGCTCACAGACGGATGGTCTGTCATTCTCCTGTAGAATTATCTGACACAGAGCAGAATTAATGGTTCCTTCTATTAAGGCAAGTCGTCCAGGTCCTGAGGCAGCAAAGCATCCCCAAACCATCACACTACCACCACCACGTTGGACCCCAAACCATCACACTACCACCACCACGTTGGACCCCAAACCATCACACTACCACCACCATGCTGACCCCAAACCATCACACTACCACCACCATGCTGACCCCAACCATCACACTACCACCACCATGCTGACCCCAACCATCACACTACCACCACCATGCTGACCCCAACCATCACACTACCACCACCATGCTGACCCCAACCATCACACTACCTCCACCACGCTGGACCCCAAACCATCACACTACCACCACCATGCTGACCCCAAGCCATCACACTACCAACACCATGCGGGACCCCAAACCATCACACTACCAACACCATGCTGGACCCCAAACCATCACCCTTATACCCACCCAGGTCACCTCTCTTTTCTTGTTTTATCGGCTGGGAAATTAATCACCCTCCCTTCACACACACCCTGCCTTCCTGCCTTCCTGCCTTCCTGCCCCCCTGCCTTCCTGTCTGCCTGCCCGCCTGCCCTCCCGCCTTCCTGCCCACCTGCCCTCCCGCCTTCCTGCCCGCCTGCTTTCCTGCCCGCCCGCCTGCCTGCCTGCCCTCCTACCTTCTTGCGCCCCCGCCCGCCTGCCCGCCTGCCTGCCTTCCCGCCTGCCTTCCCGCCTGCCTTCCTGGCTGCCTGCCTGCCTGTGTAAATCTCTGTCCGTGGTGGTTGCTGGGTGGTACAGCCAGATGGCTGTGTCAGCCTGAACTGCAGTGAGACAACAGGATGACGTGTGGTCCAATAAAGAGGGTCGTGCAGCGCCTCACTAAGGCTAATAGCTGTGTGTGTGTGTGTGTG
>NC_088415.1:3152696-3165196 GCF_034236695.1 Oncorhynchus nerka | reverse complement strand
ACACACACACACACACACACAGTGACTGGAATTCTATTGATATTTAGTTAGCTTTAGCGCTAGTTAGCTATTGCGCTAGTTAGCTATTGAGCTAGTTAGCTTTAGCGCTAGTTAGCGTTAACGCTAGTTGCGTTAGCTATCATCATTAGCTTGATTTCTACCATTTAGTCTTAGCTAGTCATGTTATCCACTACTAGCTAATAATAATAAAAGCTAGTGTTAAACTTTCTAACACTAATAGCTAGCTACCAAGGGATGAAAGCCGTTAGCCGCTAGTTATCAGGGGGACACTAGCCAGTTAGCTACAGTAGCTAGCTAGTAAGTCAGTCTTAAAAATTGAAAATCAGTCATTTTGTAGTGAAACGCAAAATGGATCTCCCTCCTGCCCCCCTCCCACTGCCACTACCCTACGTACCACCAGTACAGTTAGACATGAGCAGGTCTGATGAGCTACCAGAGTGGGCATAGTCACCAGGAGAGGGCGCCACCTCAACAACATGGTACCAGGAAGAACCAACCATCTGACGAAGCTGCAGAGAAACTGCTTGAAGCACTGCTAAATAGAGTAAAAGGCCTTAAGCGGAAGACCATATATGTATTGTCTTGCTGCGGTTAGAGGATGCCTGTGAACTAAGAGGCACAGTAGTGCTGCTGTGCTCTTTGAAATAACAAGGTGCAGAAACCACAAGTGGGACTTGAGCGGTGATCAGAAGGTATATAAAGAGAAAACGCCATAACTTTGACTTCTTGAATCTTGAATTCATTTAGACAGCCATTTGACCTCGGCCTATTTTAAGCCCGAGGTCAAATTACTTTAAAGATTCTAACTTGCTGGATACCAGGGTAAGAGTCCGTTTACCTATCGACCAGTTGACCCTGTGTGCAGTATACGTTTGGACCGAGTGTACCGTTGTGACAAAGTCTTAATTGACCGAGGAACACTGGCCGGGTTGCTTGCCCCAGACACTGCGGTAGATCAACGGCAGAATTACCACTTGCTGAGAACGGTTGGTAAATTACACTGTGTGTAACCGAGTAACAAATTGTGTATTTTGAAGTGTGTTTGATTGTAACAGAGTGTTTTCAAAAATAAACGGTAGTCTTATTTTGTCTCGAGTAAAACGGTTCTGTCAAAGACAGTTAACGGCACGGGAGATAACAACTCTGACACTCCCCGCTACCGGGACACTGGAAACGGGGATCAATGCTCTATGAAAGAATGAGTTACTATTAAAAGACAAAGAGGAAGGTGTGTCCAGTAGTGATTCATTTAATTGTCTTATCGATCTATCTAAGTTTTATTATCCAAGCGATACATAGCCGACGGGCAGAGTAGTGAGACTAAGTTGACTAAAGGTCCTCACACTTTAAACTAGATACATCACAGAAGGGAAATACTCAACATGAGGGAAATCATATAGAGACTGGTAGGAAGAAGGCTTGATAGCAACTCAAGGATCCATTAGTGGCAAGGATCCATTAGTGGTGTAAAAGGAGTCTAGAGGATAAACGTGGGGTTCACACATCCCAGCTAGAGCTAGACCGTTGAGAGTGACAAGGCAAAAGACCTCTCTTGGGGTTCACACATCCCAGCTAGAGCTAGACCGTTGAGAGTGACAAGGCAAAAGACCTCTCTTGGGGTTCACACATCCCAGCTAGAGCTAGACCGTTGAGAGTGACAAGGCAAAAGACCTGTCTTGGGGTTCACACATCCCGGCTAGAGCTAGACCGTTGAGAGTGACAAGGCAAAAGACCTCTCTTGGGGTTCACACATCCCAACCAGACCTGACAAGGCAAAGACCTCTCTTGGGGTTCATACATCCCAGCTAGAGCTAGACCGTTGAGAGTGACAAGGCAAAAGACCTCTCTTGGGGTTCACACATCCCAGCTAGAGCTAGACCGTTGAGAGTGACAAGGCAAAAGACCTCTCTTGGGGTTCACACATCCCAGCTAGAGCTAGACCGTTGAGAGTGACAAGGCAAAAGACCTCTCTTGGGGTTCACACATCCCAACTAGAGCTAGACCGTTGAGAGTGACAAGGCAAAAGACCTCTCTTGGGGTTCATCCCGGCTAGAGCATGACAAGGCAAAAGACCTCTCTTGGGGTTCATACATCCCAGCTAGAGCTAGACCGTTGAGAGTGACAAGGAAAAAGACCTCTCTTGGGGTTCACACATCCCAGCTAGAGCTAGACCGTTGAGAGTGACAAGGCAAAAGACCTCTCTTGGGGTTCACACATCCCAGCTAGAGCTGGACCGTTAAGAGTGACAAGGCAAAAGACCTCTCTTGGGGTTCACACATCCCAGCTAGAGCTAGACCGTTGAGAGTGACAAGGCAAAAGACCTCTCTTGGGGTTCACACATCCCAGCTAGAGCTAGACCGTTGAGAGTGACAAGGCAAAAGACCTCTCTTGGGGTTCACACATCCCAGCTAGAGCTAGACCGTTGAGAGTGACAAGGCAAAAGACCTCTCTTGGGGTTCACACATCCCAACTAGAGCTAGACCGTTGAGAGTGACAAGGCAAAAGACCTCTCTTGGGGTTCACACATCCCAACTAGAGCTGGACCGTTGAGAGTGACAAGGCAAAAGACCTATCTTGGGGTTCACACATCCCAGCTAGAGCTGGACCGTTGAGAGTGACAAGGCAAAAGACCTCTCTACGCGGACAACGCATCGATAAAGAAAGAGAGGCAGGGCTACGCGAGCGGTCCTGGTTATACCGAGATAACCTGAAGTATCTATAGTGCCCTGTCCAATCCAGGGAACGGGATGCTAACCACCTCTAGCACCCCGCTGCCGGCTGAAGGTTTTGTATCGCAACACTTTTAGTATTCTGACAAAGGATGCCATCTAGCTAGCTAACTTACCAGCTACCTAGCTAGGGACTGTACCTCAGTTCAAAGGTTAGATACCTAGCAAGCTAGCGTGCTAATCAAAAAATAAGCTATTTTAACAAATTGTTAACTCTGTCATGTCAATGTTAGCTAGCTAACACTTGCTAGCTAGCGAAGCCAAACACGATCTACTTAGCTAGTTAGCTATATCATGCCGAAGATTATCTCGTCTTAAATCGTTTAGCAGAATGTCTATATATTTAATTAGGTAGTACAGACGTGCTAGCTAAGCTAGCTACTCAGCTAGCTGAACAGCGTGCTAAATCATCCAGCAGAACTTCTGTATTCAAAATTTCATAGAGAATTTACCATCTCTCCTCTGTCAACATTTTGATATTGTGAACATTTATTTAGCGTTTTTGCACACTTCTCATAGCCATGTCAACACAACATTCCGGGCGCGTTCCAGGTTATTTCTTGTGCATTTCACAGATCTCATAAAGTCGGGGTAAATTTTTTCAGAAATCCAAAGAACCGATAATATGGTTTGAGATTAATCTTTAATTCCTGGAATAAATAAATGATACAATTTTACCTTTATTTAACCTCTTCAGTCGACCCTCTACTTTTTTGAACATTCTGTTAAAAATCGCGCAACATTTCAGCGCCCTGCTACTCATGCCAGGAATATAGTATATGCATTTGCTTAGTCTGTGTGGATAGAAAACACTCAGACGTTTAAAAAACTGGTTAAATCACTGCTGTGGCTTTACCAGAACGGCATTTACATCGAAAAGCACAGGAAAAACTGATCACTGAAAATGGGGAAAATATATCCATGCGCTACTTGAACCCATTGATAAACGTGAACCACAATTAATTGACTGAGGTTGCAGTACCTACAGCTTCCACAGGGTGTCTAGAGTCTTGTCATTTCCCTTCGAGTTTTTTCTTGGTCAAACACATACAGGACACCGTATCTAATCCGGTCTAGGACCGGATATTTTCGTTGAGTTTCTAGCCGGACATTTTTCCAGACGGACAGCTAATGATCTTTACATCGCCTCCTGATGAATTTTATCGCTTATTAACGTTTACTAATACCTAAAGTTGCATTACAAACGTATTTCGAAGTGTTTTGTGAAAGTTTATCGTCGACTTTTTGAATTTAAAAAATGACGTTACGTTTTGAAACAATGTTTTTTTCGTTTATCACACAGTCTACATATAACGATATCTAGGCTTTATATGGACCGATTTAATCGAAATAAAGACCCAAATAGTGTTTATGGGACATCTAGGAGTGCCAACAAAGAAGATGGTGAAAGGTAATGAATGTTTTCTATTTTATTGTGCGGTTTGTGTAACGCCGAAATGCTAATTATTTTGTTTACGTCCCCTGTGGGTCTTTTGGGGTGTTGCATGCTATCAGATAATAGCTTCTCATGCTTTCGCCGAAAACCATTTTAAAAATCTGACTTGTTGCCTGGATTCACAACGAGTGTAGCTTTAATTCGATACCCTGAACTTTTGAGTTTTAACTAATACTATTAGCATTTAGCGTAGCGCATTTGCAGAGCTCTAGTTGGGACGCAAGCGTCCCGAGTAGAAGCAACAGGTTAACTAGGAAAGTGAGTTTAAGAACAAATTCTTACTTTCAATCACAGCCTAGGAACAGTGGGTTAACTGATTGTTCAGGGGCAGAACAACAGATTGTCAGCTCAGGGATTTGAACTTGCAACATTTCAGTTACTAGCCCAACACTCTAACCACTAGGCTACCCTGCCGCCCCTGCATTGTCAGTGTTTTAAACGTGGGGTAGGATGCAATCATGGGAATTTACCTTTGGTCTGAGAACCAACCATTTCTGTTCCTGGGACAGAGCAACACTCCCAAAAGTGAGAAAATAACTATTGTTGAAAACTGAACGACCATTGAAAATAAGGATGCATGACGATACGTAATGGTTCTATATTATACGCAGGTGTAAATGCATTTAGAAACTATTAATAGCTGGAGGTAAAATAGTGGCTCACTATTCGGCAAGCACTGACTGGCTATCGCACTATTTTGACCAATTTGTTGTAACCCATTAATGGTTTATAATGCATTTCACAATAATTAACCCTTTATAACCCCTTTCTTTAACCCCCTTTTGTTTCCCCCAATTTCGATCTTGCCTCAACGCTGCAACTCCCCCAATGGGCTTTTGGAAGGTCGAAGGTCGAGTCATGCGTTCCCCCGAAAACATGATCAGCCCAAACCGCGCTCCTTAAAACACCCGCCTGCTTAACCCCGGAGCCAGCCTCACCAATGTGTTGGAGGAAACGCCGTTCAACTGACGACCGAGGTCATCCTGCAGGCGCCCGGCCCACCACAAGGAGTCGCTCGATAAGCCAAGTAAAGCACCACCTTATGGGACTCTCAATCACAGCTGGCTGTGATACAACCTGGAATCAAACCGGGGACTGTAGTGATGCCTCTTGCACTGAAATGCTGTGCCTTAGACCGCTGTGATACAGCCTGGAATCAAACCGGGGACTGTAGTGATGCCTCTTGCACTGAAATGCTGTGCCTTAGACCGCTGTGATACAGCCTGGAATCAAACCGGGGACTGTAGTGATGCCTCTTGCACTGAAATGCTGTGCCTTAGACCGCTGTGATACAGCCTGGAATCAAACCGGGGACTGTAGTGATGCCTCTTGCACTGAAATGCTGTGCCTTAGACCGCTGTGATACAGCCTGGAATCAAACCGGGGACTGTAGTGATGCCTCTTGCACTGAAATGCTGTGCCTTAGACCGCTGTGATACAGCCTGGAATCAAACCGGGGACTGTAGTGATGCCTCTTGCACTGAAATGCTGTGCCACTCCGGGAGAGTCCAATATCTAATTATTTTACATTCCAAAAATAAAACATAAACACATAGAAAAAAAAAGTGCTTTCTAGAACCTAAATGGTTCTTCGCCTGTCCCCGTAGGAAAAACCCTTTGAAGAACCCTTTGGGCTCTGGTCAAAAGTAGTGAACTATATATAGGAAATAACGTGCCCTGCATTGATTGACATTAAACCGGGTTTTATTAACGTCTCTGTGTTCTTGGAGACTGAGTTGAGTTTCTTCTTCTTGTCATTTTTTTCTGAGCTGCTGCCAACACATCACCGGATTGGACAGGGAGGCTGCCAACACATCACCGGATTGGACAGGGAGGCTGACAACACATCACCGGATTGGACAGGGAGGCTGACAACACATCACCGGATTGGACAGGGAGGCTGCCAACACATCACCGGATTGGACAGGGAGGCTGACAACACATCACCGGATTGGACAGGGAGGCTGACAACACATCACCGGATTGGACAGGGAGGCTGACAACACATCACCGGATTGGACAGGAGGCTGACGGATTGGACAGGGAGGCTGACAACACATCACCGGATTGGACAGGGAGGCTGACAACACATCACCGGATTGGACAGGGAGGCTGACAACACATCACCGGATTGGACAGGGAGGCTGACAACACATCACCGGATTGGACAGGGAGGCTGACAACACATCACCGGATTGGACAGGGAGGCTGACAACACATCACCGGATTGGACAGGGAGGCTGACAACACATCACCGGATTGGACAGGGAGGCTGACAACACATCACCGGATTGGACAGGGAGGCTGACAACACATCACCGGATTGGACAGGGAGGCTGACAACACATCACCGGATTGGACAGGAGGCTGACAACACATCACCGGATTGGACAGGGAGGCTGACAACACATCACCGGATTGGACAGGGAGGCTGACAACACATCACCGGATTGGACAGGGAGGCTGCCAACACAACACATCACCGGATTGGACAGGGAGGCTGACAACACATCACCAGGGAGGCTGATTGGACATTGGACACCGGATTGGGGAGGCTGACAACACATCACACAGGGATCACCGGATTGGACAGGGAGGCTGACAACACATCACCGGATTGGACAGGGAGGCTGACAACACATCACCGGATTGGACAGGGGACAACACATCAGGATTGACCGGATTGGACAGGGAGGCTGACAACACATCACCGGATTGGACAGGGAGGCTGACAACACATCACCGGATTGGACAGGGAGGCTGACAACACATCACCGGATTGGACAGGGAGGCTGACAACACATCACCGGATTGGACAGGGAGGCTGACAACACATCACCGGATTGGACAGGGAGGCTGACAACACATCACCGGATTGGACAGGGAGGCTGACAACACATCACCGGATTGGACAGGGAGGCTGACAACACATCACCGGATTGGACAGGGAGGCTGACAACACACGTTGCACTTTAGATGATCCATATTGGATGACCTGGACAGCGACAGATACAATTGACCTTTTGGGGGAAGGAAGATACATTAGCGAAGGAGCGACGTGCGTCCAAAACGAAATCCCCTCTTCACTATGTAGTGCACCACTTTAGACCAGGGCCAGAGCCCTGTATAGAAAATAGGGTGGCATTTGGGACGTTTTGTGAAAGGAAGATACATTATAGAGGAAGACCATCAATCATTATCTGTGCTTCTCCTCTGTGTGTGTGTGTGTGTGTGTGTGTGTGTGTGTGTGTGTGTGTGTGTGTGTGTGTGTGTGTGTGTGTGTGTGTGTGTGTGTGTGTGTGTGTGTGTGTGTGTGTGTGTGTGTGTGTGTGTGTGTGTGTGTGTGTGTGTGTGTGTGTGTGTGTGTGTGCGCGTGTGTGTGTGTGCGTGCGTGTGCGTGTGTGTGTGTGCGCCTGTGTGTTTTCCAGTGTGTGTGTGTGTGTGTGTGTGTGTGTTCCAGTGTGTGTGTTCCAGTGTGTGTGCGTGTGTGTGTGTGTGTGTGTGTGTGTGTGTGGCATTCTCATGAATTATTGCTTTGCTGCAGCAAGCAGGCTGAGGCTTCAGTATGGCTCGGCCAATCAATGAAGCCCAACCACATTGTAATTGGTAGTTATTGGATTTAATTTGGACCAATTGAGAGCTTGTTAAACTCTGGATTAACAGACAGACAGTCGGTAACGATCCAACAGACCACAGTCTAATACAGGGACCTGGTGAACACAACACAGCCGAAAGCAGAAACGGACTTTAGGCAAATGCCAAATGGGTCGGTCCATCTTCAGCCCCGTGGGCTGGGTTTGCGCAGAATTATCAGTATTTGGATTGAGGCCTTGAGTTAAAATGTGGGTGTTTAGGCGCCCTCAATTAAAAATATGGGCCGGTATGTTAAAAATGCCTGGGTCAATATCTAGTCCCAATCCCTCCCTGGCTGGAAGAGTGAAGGACCAACAGGCACTCTGGTCTGTCTCCCTTTGTCCTAAACAGACTTCACATCGCTGTGCTGTGCTTCCCTGCTTCCTAGTGCAACTTGAAGAACCTTATGCATGACTGCAGGCCCAGTGTTGCCCTTCTCCTTAATGCCATCACTTAAAACAGTTGTATTTTCGTACACAACATTAGTATAGTATAGTAATAACATTAGTATAGTATAGTAATAACATTAGTATAGTACAGTAATAACATTAGTATAGTACAGTAATAACATTAGTATAGTACAGTAATGACATTAGTATAGTACAGTAATAACATTAGTATAGTATAGTACAGTAATAACATTAGTATAGTACAGTAATAACATTAGTATAGTATAGTACAGTAATAACATTAGTATAGAATAGTACAGTAATAACATTAGTATAGTATAGTAATAACATTAGTATAGTATAGTACAGTAATAACATTAGTATAGTACAGTAATAACATTAGTATAGTATAGTACAGTAATAACATTAGTATAGTACAGTAATAACATTAGTATAGTATAGTAATAACATTAGTATAGTACAGTAATAACATTAGTATAGTACAGTAATAACATTAGTATAGTACAGTAATAACATTAGTATAGTACAGTAATAACATTAGTATAGTATAGTACAGTAATAACATTAGTATAGTATAGTAATAACATTAGTATAGTAATAACATTAGTATAGTATAGTAATAACATTAGTATAGTAATAACATTAGTATAGTACAGTAATAACATTAGTATAGTATAGTAATAACATTAGTATAGTAATAACATTAGTATAGTATAGTAATAACATTAGTATAGTAATAACATTAGTATAGTATAGTAATAACATTAGTATAGTAATAACATTAGTATAGTACAGTAATAACATTAGTATAGTACAGTAATAACATTAGTATAGTATAGTAGTAACATTAGTATAGTACAGTAATAACATTAGTATAGTACAGTAATAACATTAGTATAGTATAGTACAGTAATAACATTAGTATAGAATAGTACAGTAATAACATTAGTATAGTACAGTAATAACATGAGTATAGTATAGTAATAACATTAGTATAGTACAGTAATAACATTAGTATAGTACAGTAATAACATTAGTATAGTACAGTAATAACAATAGTATAGTACAGTAATAACATTAGTACAGTAATAACATTAGTATAGTATAGTACAGTAATAACATTAGTATAGTACAGTAATAACATTAGTATAGTATAGTAATAACATTAGTATAGTATAGTAATAACATTAGTATAGTACAGTAATAACATTAGTATAGTATAGTACAGTAATAACATTAGTATAGTATAGTACAGTAATAACATTAGTATAGTACAGTAATAACATTAGTATAGTATAGTAATAACATTAGTATAGTATAGTACAGTAATAACATTAGTATAGTACAGTAATAACATTAGTATAGTACAGTAATAACATTAGTATAGTACAGTAATAACATTAGTATAGTATAGTACAGTAATAACATTAGTATAGTACAGTAATAACATTAGTATAGTACAGTAACAACATTAGTATAGTACAGTAATAACATTAGTATAGTACAGTAATAACATTAGTATAGTACAGTAACAACATTAGTATAGTACAGTAGTAACATTAGTATAGTACAGTAATAACATTAGTATAGTACAGTAACAACATTAGTATAGTACAGTAATAACATTAGTATAGTATAGTACAGTAATAACATTAGTATAGTACAGTAATAACATGAGTATAGTATAGTAATAACATTAGTATAGTACAGTAATAACATGAGTATAGTATAGTAATAACATTAGTATAGTACAGTAATAACATTAGTATAGTACAGTAATAACATTAGTATAGTACAGTAATAACATGAGTATAGTATAGTAATAACATTAGTATAGTATAGTAATAACATTAGTAACAGTAATAACATTAGTTAGTATAGTACAGTAATAACATTAGTATAGTACAGTAATAACATTAGTACAGTAATAATAACATATAGTATAGTATAGTAATAACATTAGTATAGTACAGTAATAACATTAGTATAGTATAGTAATAACATTAGTATAGTATAGTAATAACATTAGTATAGTACAGTAATAACATGAGTATAGTATAGTAATAACATTAGTATAGTATAGTACAGTAATAACATTAGTATAGTACAGTAATAACATTAGTATAGTATAGTAGTAACATTAGTATAGTACAGTAATAACATTAGTATAGTACAGTAATAACATTAGTATAGTATAGTACAGTAATAACATTAGTATAGTACAGTAATAACATTAGTATAGTATAGTAATAACATTAGTATAGTACAGTAATAACATTAGTACAGTAATAACATTAGTATAGTATAGTACAGTAATAACATTAGTATAGTATAGTACAGTAATAACATTAGTATAGTATAGTACAGTAATAACATTAGTATAGTACAGTAATAACATTGAGTATAGTATAGTAATAACATTAGTATAGTATAGTAATAACATTAGTATAGTATAGTAATAACATTAGTATAGTATAGTACAGTAATAACATTAGTATAGTAATAACATTAGTATAGTATAGTAATAACATTAGTATAGTATAGTAATAACATTAGTAGTACAGTAACAACATTAGTAGTACAGTAATAACATTAGTATAGTACAGTAATAACATTAGTATAGTAATAACATTAGTATAGTATAGTAATAACATTAGTATAGTATAGTAATAACATTAGTAGTACAGTAACAACATTAGTATAGTATAGTACAGTAATAACATTAGTATAGTATAGTAATAACATGAGTATAGTAGAGTAATAACATTAGTATAGTAATAACATTAGTATAGTATAGTACAGTAATAACATTAGTATAGTATAGTAGTAACATTAGTAGTATAGTAATAACATTAGTATAGTATAGTAATAACATTAGTAGTACAGTAACAACATTAGTATAGTATAGTACAGTAATAACATTAGTATAGTATAGTAATAACATGAGTATAGTAGAGTAATAACATTAGTATAGTAATAACATTAGTATAGTATAGTAATAACATTATTAGTATAGTACAGTAATATCATTAGTATAGTACAGTAATAACATTAGTATAGTACAGTAATAACATTAGTATAGTAATAACATTAGTATAGTATAGTAATAACATTAGTATAGTATAGTAATAACATTAGTAGTACAGTAACAACATTAGTATAGTATAGTACAGTAATAACATTAGTATAGTATAGTAATAACATGAGTAGTACAGTAATAACATTAGTATAGTACAGTAATAACATTAGTATAGTATAGTAATAACATTAGTATAGTATAGTAATAACATTAGTATAGTATAGTAATAACATTAGTATAGTATAGTAATAACATTAGTATAGTATAGTAATAACATTAGTATAGTAATAACATTAGTATAGTATAGTAATAACATTAGTAGTACAGTAATAACATTAGTATAGTATAGTAATAACATTAGTATAGTACAGTAACAACATGAGTATAGTATAGTACAGTAATAACATTAGTATAGTATAGTAATAACATGAGTATAGTAGAGTAATAACATTAGTATAGTATAGTACAGTAATAACATTAGTATAGTACAGTAATAACATTAGTATAGTATAGTAATAACATTAGTATAGTACAGTAATATAGTACAGTAATAACAGTATAGTATAGTAATAACATTAGTATAGTACAGTAATAACATTAGTATAGTACAGTAATAACATTAGTATAGTATAGTAATAACATTAGTATAGTACAGTAATAACATGGGTATAGTACAGTAATAACATTAGTATAGTAGTAATAACATTAGTATAGTACAGTAATAACATTAGTATAGTATAGTAATAACATAACATTAGTATAGTAATAACATTAGTATAGTAGTAATAACATTAGTATAGTATAACATTAGTACATTAGTATAGTAATAACATTAGTATAGTACAGTAATAACATTAGTATAGTATAGTAATAACATTAGTATAGTAATAACATTAGTATAGTACATAATAAGTATAGTATAGTACAGTAATAACATTAGTATAGTAATAACATTAGTATAGTACAGTAATAACATGGGTATAGTAGAGTAATAACATTAGTATAGTAATAACATTAGTATAGTATAGTAATAACATTAGTATAGTAATAACATTAGTATAGTATAGTAATAACATTAGTAGTATAGTAATAACATTAGTATAGTATAGTAATAACATTAGTATAGTACAGTAACAACATTAGTATAGTATAGTACAGTAATAACATTAGTA